>NC_056733.1:194542088-194772477 GCF_019279795.1 Protopterus annectens
AGGTGAGCAGACAGTTCCTTCCTGGATGTTTTAAAAGTTGTTTATCTACTATGCTGTCTTTCGGCTATTTTACAGTGTTAATCTTTGGTTGGCGAGGGTATGGACAGTCCGCACATTTGATTGATGGCTACAGGAGGAACCATTACTATCCAACCAGGGGTGGCAGTTAAAAACTTTGGACATACACCAACGATTTAAAGAATTTGAACAGAAGATGATCAAGGTACGTAACTTGCAAATAGATAATGCATACCTTGCAGAATGCATTAAAGTCCAAAGAATACCTAAAGGCCTGAGAATGGCCAAATTTCCCAATGGACTTTTAGTTGGACAAACAGAGCTTGATGAATTGTTATCCATGTTTGATAGACATGGTATTGAATTGTTGCATTTCATTATTAAAGTTAATAATGGTAAAATTAATTCTCTTTTAGGAGAAGTTAACAAATTAAATGAAGATATTTTAAACGGAAGTTTTTTAAATTTTGAAGTGAAGTACGATAATATTTTTAAGAAAATAGAACAGCAGGTAAAAAAATACACTGAGAAAACAACATAAATTGAAAAGGGATGAACTAGAATATAAGAAAAAAGAAGCTTATTTATTACCTAGAAGTTATTATGGGGAAAGTATTGAAATGGATAGAATGGGTAATAATCCAGATTTTTTAGTTAATCAAGAGCTGGGAAATTTAAATGGAGTGGGACAAAACACTAATTACAATCATGATGTAGTGGATGAGGTCCTTGATCAAGAATTTCCCCAGTTGAGAAGGTCTGAAAAGGTTACAGAATAGAGACCTTAACTGACAGCACAACAACAATTTTTTAGGGGGCAACAGACACCCAGGGGGAGATTGCCGAGGGGTCAGAGAACCTACTGGAACAACAACAGGAACAGCAGGTTTTAGAAGGAAATATAGATAGTAATCTTATCATGGAAGATCTGACTGGTATTACTTACACCAGGATTGGTTTCAAGATTTTTAACTATACAGGTCACCCAGTTACAGATACACACTTTACCCTTTATGAGAAGGGATTCAAATTTGTTCCAGTGAGGAAACCAGGATTAGCACAAATACTCACCGAACTGAAGTTATATATAAGGAAATTAAACTTAGTTATATTTTAAGCAGACAAAGAATGAAAATAATGCAAATAGAAGTATTTTGAATTAAAAAAGTTTGTTCAATCCCCCTTTAAATCCAGTGATGGTACATTGAGAATATGTGTATAAATGAAATTTGCAAAGAATATTATGGTTATAAAGAAGAATTTTACAACTTGACTAGAGAAGAAAAAAATGTTATTAAATGAACTGAGCAAGTCAAAATCAATACGGGTAATGAAACCAGATAAGGGAGGGAGAATAGTATTAGTAGAAACAATAGATTATGTTAATGAGATTACTAACAGATTACAGGATACAGAAAAATACTCAATAGCCTCTAGAAATGAAGTTAGCATGGTCTATAGGAGACTACAGATGTATTTAGAGGACAGTTTAATGCAGGAAGTTATTAATGAGGAGGTATTTAACTTCCTACAGAACCAACACCCCTTTGTCCTGACTGTATTCGGCATACCAAAGCTACACAAGGATATTCAACACCCACCGTACAGATTGATTATAGCAGCCCAAGGTAGTTCTACATACCCATTGGGAGTGTTTATAGATAATTAAAAGACACTTTACAAAAGATAGTTAAAGATTCATGGGACTTTTTAACTCTGATAAAACTTTAATATTTTGCAGACTGTACGGGTGTTTAAACTATTGATGTAGTTGACCTTTTTGGATCTATCCCCCATGAATTGGGATTGGAATTATTTCATGAAGCACTACTGGAATATAGTAATTTGAGTGCTACCATGATTAATTTTGTAGTACAAATGATGGAATGGGTATTAAAAAACAACTTTTTTGTATATGAAGAATAATATTATAGGCAATTAAAAGGGGTCGCATTGGGGTCAAGTTGTGCCCCTATTTTTGCTAATTTCGTTTTTTTGTATGTGGGAGAAGAAACATATATATTTGGTACTGAATTTTCTAAAGATTGGATATTGTATACCCATTATTTGGACGACGTGTTCATTTTATGGAGAGTGGATTTGGAGAAAGTATTAAAATCTGAGAGATTTATTAATATTTGCGAATATTTTCAATTTACACACACTCACAATCCACACGTTATAGATTATTTGGATGTAAAGTTGACTAAAAATATTAACCAGAACTGTTTTGAATCAATGGTTCATAGGAAACCTACATATTCTAATAGTTTCTTGAGATTTGAAAGTCAACACCCACTATATATTAAAAGAAACCTTATAAAGAGGCAAGATGATCAGAGGGGCTAGAAAGTGTTCAACTTTTGAAGGGTTAACAAAAGAACTGATGTGTTTGAACCAAATGTTTAGGAATAGGGGATACCCCACGGAATTGGTGGAGAAATTTAAAGAAGAGATTACAGTAGGATGGGGTAACAAATTTATTCCCCTGTTAGGACAAAAACAAGTTATTAAAGAATCACAAAGTAACCAGACAGATATGCACATTCTATGGTTATAGAATTTAATTTGGCACGGAGGTACAAAAGATCCTCACTAAGAATTGGGTGATATTGGAAGGAAATGAAGAGTATACCTACTGGCTAGGTGCAGGTCCACTTTTTACCAATAGAGTGGGGAAAAATATGAAATACGTATTAGAACATTCAAAATAGTTAAGTACAATTAGATCTACTAATAAATGTGGTAGGTGTAACCAATGTTCACTGATTTTAGAAAGCAGTGAATATAGGGTAGGAGACAAGATATACCCACTATTAAGATGATTGGTGGCAATTGTCAAACAAGGGGGGTTATATATATTGCCATATGTCAAAGCTGTTTAAACTTCTATGTGGGGAAAACAGAAAGATCCCTAAGGCAAAGAATTTATGAACACACATATGCCATGGAAACAAAGAACAAAAATAATGCCCTTTGTAAACATTCAGAAATACGTCCCAATTTCACTAGTTTTAAGTTTGGTATAGTGGAGATAGTAAAAAGGAACATTAGAGGAGGTGATTGGGGGAATGAGTTAGAAACTAGGGAACTGCATTGGCAGTTGACCCTAAATGCAACAGAATCCCCAGCCAGTGTTAAAACAGAGAGCTAGAAAATTGTAATTTAGAATCTTGTAATCTGTGTAATTTTAACAGTTATAAACATGTATTCACAAATATTGTGGTTTATTTTCTATTATATTATTATTTTTTTTATATGTTTATTATTTATGTATTTTCCTTTTTTCTTTAAAGTTTTTTTTTTTTTTTCTTTTTTTTTTTTCTCTTTTTTTTTTTTTTTTTTTTTTTTTTTTCTCTTTTTTTCCTCCTTTTTTTTTTTTTTCTCTCTCCTCAAAAAAAAACTTTTCTTTTTTTTTTCTCCTCTTCTTTTTTTCTTTTTTTTTTTTTTTTTTTTTTTTTTTTTTTTTTTTCCTTTTTCCTTTTTCCTTTTCTTGTTTTCTTTTCTTTTTTTCCTTTTTTTTTTTTTTTTTCTCTTTCTCTCTGTCCCTTTCTTCTTTTTTTTTTTTTTTTTTTTTTTCCTTTTTTTTTTTTTTTTTTTTTTTTTTCTTTTTTTTTTTTTTTTTTTTTGTTTTTTTCCTTTATTTTTTCTTTTCCTCTTTGCTTTTTGCTTTGTCGTGTTAGTTTTTGTGTTTTTTTTTGTCTTTTTCTTTTTTTTTTTTTTCTTTTTTTTTTTTTTTTTTTTTTTTTTTTTTTTTTTTTTTTTTTTTTTCTTTTTTTTTTCTTTTTTCTCTTTTCTTTTTTTTTTTTTTTTTTTTTGTTTTTTTTTTTTTTTTTTTTTTTCTTTTCTTTTTTTTTCTTTTCTTTTTCCTTTTCTTTTTTTTTTTTTTTCTTTTTTCCTTTTTGTTTTTTTTTTTTTTTTTTTTCTTTTCTTTTTTTCTCTTTTTTTTTTTTTTTTTTTTTTTTTTTTTTTTTTTTTTTTTTTTTTTTCTTTCTTTTTCTTCTTTTCTCCCTTTTCCTTTTTTTGTGTTTGTCTTTCTTTTTTTTTTTTTTTTTTTTTTTTTTTTTTTTTCTTTCTTTTTTTTTTTTTTTTTTTTTTTTTTTTTTTTTTTTTTTTTTTTTTTTCTTTCTATTTTTTTATTTCTTTTTTTTTTTTTTTTTTTTTTTTTTTTTTTTCCCTTTCCTTTTTTTTTTTTCTTTTTTTTTTTTCCTTTCTTTTTTTTTTTTTTTTTTTTTTTTTTTTTTTTTTTCCTTTTTCCTTTTCCTCAGTACTGCTGCATAAATAAAAAAATTAAAACCCTTTCTAATAAAAAATAGTATTATAATAAAAAAATGGTTTTTTAAAAAAAAAATATAATTTAAGAAAAAATCAAAAAAAGCAATTTTTTTTTTTAAATTTTATTTTTTTATTTTTTATTTTCCTTAAAAAAATATAAGACCAAATATTTTAAAGTGTTAAAAATTTAGTGCCAAAAAAAAACCTCAAAATTTATCTTTTCAAGAAGGTAAAAAAAATTAAAAAAAAAAGGTGGAAAAAAAAATAAAAAATATAGGTTGTGGTGAATTAATAATTATTAATATCAAAATAATAATTGTATTTGTGTGTGTTTTTTATAATATTTATACTTTGCCAAAAAAAAGGTTTTAAAAAGGTTTGTGATGAAAAATTAAATTATAATTATATCTTTATAATAGGGGGGGAAAAAATTTAATTTTTTATTTAGGGGTTGAAAATAAATATATTTATAAATAACTGGGGGATATCCTTTTATTTTTTTTTTTTTATAGTGTGGTGTAAATAAATTTTTTTTTTTTGTTTTTTGGGTTTGTGTAATGCCACTGGTACAGCTGATCTTGTACCTCACAGCAGGGATTTGTTTGATTTCTGGCTGGGCTTATTGTGCCTTCTGTGTAGCTACATGTCCTGTTTAGCATTGAAAAGACATCTGGAAATGAGGTGCTGAAGGTTGGGTAGAGTTCACCTCTTTTGTATCTACTGAGTCATTCAATTCCTGTGTGATTGGGGAAAAGCCAGCTTATTTTTTTTTATATTATTTTTTCTTTAATAAGGATTTTTAGATGTTGAAATATAATTTATTTTTGTTATAGATTTGTTTATATATATATGTTCATAGGTAGATACTAGGCTATCTGCCCTAAGACATTTATAAGCCTAGCCAGTGTGTATTTGGCTTCCGCTTCCCTATTAGATTAGCCTACTGTGCCTCTGTAAAGTAGGTCACAGAAGGTACCCTTTTAAGATTAGTTTACTGTACCTCTGTCTAGCAGGGACACAGAAGAGATCCCAGGGGTGAATTTGCAATTTCCCATCCACGCGTCAAGATTTCCTTGGAGGGTGAGTGAGGCGCTATGTCTAATATGAATTGGGATTCTATTCCAAAGTGAGGGGAGCCTCTGGGAAATGAATCTGTCCCTCCAGCATGTCCTATTTATTTTTGTGCTGAGGTTTAGGTCCCTGGAGCCGCAGCTCTAAGGGACTTGGATTTTTTGAGGTGGAGCATGTCCATTAATTCTGGGTTTGACATGGCTTTGTACATCAGGCATAGATCGCCTCTGAGTAGGCGGTAAGCAACTGAGTAGAGCTGGAGTTTCTTTAGTCGAGCTGCATGGGACATCTGTTTGTAGCCCATGATACTCTTGGCGAGGTACTTTTGGGGTCTCTCCAGTTGCTGCAGGTGTCGGGTAAGGTACATCCCAAAAGGGGCATTGTATTCAATTATGGGCCTGATGAGTGACGAGTAGAGGGGCACAGTGACCTCTCTTGATGTAGATGCGAACCCTTTTGTGATAAGGTGGGCTACATAGAAGGTCTTTCTAACCACTTTGGCAACGTGATTATCAAAGGAGAGATTACTATCTACGTTGGTCCCCAAATCTCTAATTACTACTCAGATTGAATGGATTACCACCTATGTGGTAATTTGTGGGCACCTTGTTTTTCCCAAAGGGGATGACTATGCACTTTTTAGCATTTAGCTTGAGGTCAGGTTCTGGCACCAAGCATCCATCTCTGTGAGACCCTTTTGGAGGATGCTTTTGTCAGCTGGAGATTCGATTATGGCCCCCATTTTGCAGTCATCTGCAAACTTTGTCAGCCATAATCCCCCCCGTGTTAGCCTGAACCTCAGAGAAGTATATACTGAACAAGAGAGGTCCCAGAACTGACCTGTGGGACGCTACTTGTAACTGGTTTGATTCGACATGGCACCTGCGATTCTGACCATGTGGGTTCTATCTCTGAGCCAGTTTGCAACCCATCTTGTGATATAGGGGTTGATATTTAAGCTGGTAAGCTTATTTATGATGCCCGAGTGGGTTATTGTGTCGAAGGCTTTTGCGAGGACCAGGTAGGCTGTGTGGACTACCTTGCCCTCATCTATGGCTTTGGTAACTGTTTCAAAGAAATCAACTAGGTTTAAGAGGCAAGATCTGCCCTTAACAAAGCCGAATTGGGTAGGGTCCAGTGTCTGGAGGCTCCCAATGTCTTTGTTTATGAGTTCCATGATAATCCACTCCATAGCTTTTCAGACCAGACTAGTTAGGCTTATGGGGCGATAGTTTCTGGGGTCCGTTGTGGCACCACCTTTGTGGAGTGGGGACCACTGTAGCAGTACGCCATTCTTTGGGTACATATCATGTAGTAAGGCTAAGTTTGAACAGTGACTTAATGTGAGGGTTCAGTTCTTTTTCCAGCTCGTGTAAGACACAGCCTGGGACACCGTCCGGTCCCATAGATGCTGTGTTTTTTGCTTTGGAGAGAGCAGCTTTCACCTGTGCATCTGTGATGTCAGGGAGGTTACATTCAGTTGGGATATGCATTTGCTCCTTTGGGGGGGAAGGGGGGGGAGCTTGCACTGAATCTGTCTGCCAGGATGTTGGCTATGTCTGTAGGTTTGGTATATTTTGTACCATTATGCAATAGTTCAGAGCATATCTGGGAGTTTCCGCCCATGTTCCTGACATAACTAAAGAAGGCCTTGTGATTTTGTTTAGTGTCCAGGGCAATTTTTCTTTCGAAACTGGCCTTTGATGATTTTATGAGGGATCGAAGTTTCTTGCTAATACTGATCAGAGATGCCTTCCCTTTTTGGGATTTTGCTCTGTCATGTAGTAGCTTCCTCCTTCTGTTATATAGCTTATTTATGGCCGGGGTCCACCAGACCGGTCTCCTGTTTTTGGAGGAGTGAGTCTTGGTTTTATTTGGGATAGCACGATCCATGCATTCCTGCAGGTGCTCATAGAATGCATTTGTAAATGATTTTGCTAATTGGGCTGTATTATCCTCTGGCCCAGGGGCTTTGAAGGATTCCACCTCAGTCTTGAGAAGTGCAAAGTTGGCTTTTGAGAAATTCTTTACAGTGATTTCCTTGGCTGGGGGTGGGGACGGGATATGGATGTCCAGGGAAATTTGTTTGTGGTCTGATCTTACCAATGAGGGGTTTACCTCTGGTGTGGAACATAGAGTCCCCATGTTGGTGATGACCAGGTCCAATATGTTCCCTCTTGTGGGAGTGGTGACCATTGCGTTAGTTTATAAATTCAAGGAACCATTAGGCGAGGGTGTTTGGGCTTGAGTAGTTTTCCCAGTCAATGTTTGGGTAGTTGAAGTCACCCAATAACATAGTGTTTGGAGAGACCTTCATATTCTCCAGTGTTCTCAGGAATGCCAAGTAGGTTTCCTGTAATAGGGAGGGTGTTCTGTAGCAGGCTACAAACTGAAAGGCAGTTTTGCCCGCTATTAGTTGCACATGGATGGTTTCCAATGCTTCGTGCAGTGCCACTAACCTGGAGGTGTAGGTATCTTTGATGAATATAGATACTCCCCCTCCTTTTGTGCTTCGGTCCGAGTTTTGTGGTCGAAACGCATGGTATGAGTTATAACCTGGTAGTGCTGGGGTGCTCTCAGGAGCCTTCAACCAGGTTTCTGTTACTGCACAGACATCGATTTTCTCCATACTGAGGAGAGCCTCGAATGCGTGCATCTTGAGGTTTAGACTTCTGGCATTGAGTAGCATTACCTTTAGTTTTTTTTTTTTCCTTGGGGTGTCTATGGAGGTGGGTTTGTCCTTTGAGCTTTGCCTAAAAACGACACTATGGGGGTGGCAAGAGCCTTGGCCAGTATATGAAAGCCTAAGGGTGACAGGTGCAAGCCGTCCCTAGCGAAGCAACGTGGCTTGTCAAGCATGTCATCCCATGCTGACAGACACTGGATCCCCGTTGAATGACACCAATACTTTAGCGAATTGTTGAAACTGATCATTTTGTCTTTATACTGTGGCATCATTCTTGGTGAGGGCATGATGCTACTCAAGGTCAGGGTCATACCAGCCTGGGCTACATGGTCAGAGAGCTCCTCTGTCTCTTTTCATGTAGTCCAGGGAGGTACATCTCAGGTCATTTACACCAGCATGGACAATGACGGAGTCATACTTGTACTTGCTTTGGAGTGACCTGATTGCTTGCGTTATGTGGCGGATCCTGGCACCCGACAGGCAGCTTACAGTGACCTTCCCCTTGTTCAGTCTGGTGAGCGGGACGTCAGTGTGCCGGACAATAGCGTCCACTATAACAAGTGTATTTGGTGTGTTGTTTGGCCTTAAGGGCTGTGACTGTGAGGCACACTGATTTTGTGAGATATGTGATTAGTGGATATTGTTGAGAGGTTGGCTGTTGCTTGGATATCTGCTTAGGAGGTCTTTGCTATTTAGGCAGATTTTTTTTTAGAGCCTCCGAGTATGTTTTTGTGCGTTTGTTTTGGGTATGCAGATGTAATAGGTCTATGTAAGACTGGATTTGTGGTGTGGGTGGTTACCTTTTCCTCCTGACTGACTGTGCCAGTCTTGGGTTGAGAGAGCTCTGCCTCCAGTTTGGCTGTGTAACTGCATCTCTCACATGCATTAGAGTTTGTTGGAAGGAGGAGAGGGTTGTCTGTGTACATATGGCAATTGTAACATTGCCTCAAAATTCCCAGATTCACCAGCTGGACTGGAGAGTAAGCTTGAAACTGACCCTTGGACATACCAGATTAGTATAGGGAACTGTTTTTTTACTAATCAGATTAGGGAAGGGAACTGATTTTTCACTTGATCAGGAAGGACCAATCGGGAGCCTAATACTTATGAGAAGTCAAGGAGGGTGTAGTGCTTTAGTTAGTTAGTGTTTCCTTATAAGAGCTGAGCAAGTGCAGGGCTTTAGAAAGAGAATAGAGTGATTACTTTGAGAGTTTGAACAGTTCTAAGGGAAAAAGTGAAGAGCAGACTTTGTGGAGCCTGGAATAGTTTAAACCTGTTTAGGCGGTGCTGCCCGACGCTGCTCAGTGCGCAAAACCGCACAAAAAGAGAGTTGTAGAGTTTTAAGAGAGAGAGATCAAGGAGTTTAGAATTGACCCAAAATGGCCAATAAAACTACAGCTTTTAGGTAGTAACCATTCCTCCAGGGACAGGCAGGCTGTTCAGTGTTAACCACTCCCACTGGTGAACACAGACACTTCCCTTTAGCCCAAGTAAGCACTAGCCCTCTAGAAACTTCCAAACAGTTCAGAACAGCAAATCTGTAACTGAACTTTCTTAACTTTCAGAAAGTGGGAAAAAAGCAAGATTTATTTTTTTTCTTTTTGTTGTAGTTTAAAGGTAGCAGAGATACACAAGCAGCAAAATAATCACAACAGTGCAATAAATGACCCCACACTTGAGTGCTAGGCCAAAATCAGGTAAAATGCAGTTTTTAGAGAAAAAAACTATTTTAAATTAAATGCAACACAGGAAATGCAGTAAACAGGCTGTAGATGTGTTCCAAGTACTGTTACTGTTACAGATATAAACTTTAGCAAGCCAGAAAATGCCAAAAAGTAGGTGGCAAAGCAGTAAAGCTTAAGAAAAAATCAGAAGAGAATACTTAAAATCACAAAAGTGGCTCCTTTTTTTCTCTCTCAGCGTTTTCTCCCCTTGGTAGGTGCTTCAGCAACAAACTAGCAAGCCTGAAAAGACCTAAAAGCTTCACTTGTATCAAGATTATATCACCCCAGATGGGACTCGAACCCACAATCCTTGGCTTAGGAGGCCAATGCGTTATCCATTAGGCCACATATACATACATGTATGTGTGTGTGTGTGTGTGTGTAGATATATATATATATATATATATATATTATAAAATGTGTATATGTATATATATATATATATATATATATATATATATATATATAGAGAGAGAGAGAGATAACGCTCATGCTGTTGTAACTATTTTTTGTTGTACTGCACTGAAGAAGTTTGCTATTCGAAAGCTTTGCACATTAAAACTTAAATTATTTTTATAACTAAGTGGCAGTCATAGCTCCATTTATTTGTGTATTTTGATAGTTGGTGTACTGGGGCTCGTTCATCTGCTTGGAGGTGTTTTTTTTACAAACTTTTGTGTTATAAATTTTTTTTCTTGCTGTTCATTGGAAGAGTGGGTAAGGGTGGTGTTGTAACTGTAATAAGCCTATTGCTGCAATGTAGCTTTTTTCCTTCTCTTGAAGAGCTGAGAGGGTAGAATGCTAGTTCTTGGTACTGGCATATGGTTCTGCTTGAGACAGCTATGGTTCTGGCCTGTAACACAAAAGCAAGGGGAAATGTATGAACAGTTTAGTGTGGCCAGTCAACCGGATTGTTTTGGGAATGTGGAAGGAAACTGGAGGTCTTGGAAAAAACCTACATGGATGCAGGGAGCATATACAGAACTCTTGAGTGACAGTGATGGATGTCAGCACTGAACCTTGGTCTTTGAGGAATGTCTTATTTTTATTGTCATCATTTTCTGTTTCTATATGATAATTTGTGTATTGTGTGAAGAAGTTGTCTTTATTATTAGGACTTTTTATATTGTCAACTTTAACCATTAAGCTCTCAATACAGCTTATTTATTTGAAGAAAAGTGAGAATGGATTTCTTTCCTTAACAGTGATTTTTAGTCACGCCAGCCTCTCATTTTAACATCTTTATTAAGTTTATTTCTAATTCAGTATCTATATGTTTTGGAGGCATTTACTTTTTCTTCTCTTATAGATGAGTACAGTATTACTGATAATAATGCTAATAGCACTGCAGTCAATTATTTATAAATTTTCTGTTAAATATGCTATTTATCTGCTAACTGTAGTTTTTTGCCTGGGCTGTATTGCACTTTCAGGTCATACCATGTAGTTTAAGTAGCATCGCTTGTTATCTCAAAGGTGTCTTGTTTTGAAGCATTTTGAATATGCTTTGCAGTGGTTTGTAATCTGTTTCAGTCTGATCATATTTGCCATATACACAGTCACAGAAATTTTACCTGTGTAGTGGTTCTGACACTTCCCTTATTTTCTGCACATTTCTCTCGTACACCTGTAAATAGTCTTGAATCATAGACAACTGCTTTATTATTTTGTAAGATCTTAGCTTTTACAACATTTTGGTCTGCAGTTGTAGCACAGCTGGCGTATTGACATGACAGAATTTTGTGTTCTTTTTCTTAAAGCATTTCTTAACTCTTGTATCATTTATAGCTGTATTCTTACACACCATTCTGCTCTAACAGTTTTCTTAGAGGCCTAGTATCTTAGATGTATTATGCATAAACTGTGTTGCATACTACATCTTTCTTATGAACGTCTGTAATGACAGCTTGTCTTCTCACTTAGGTATTTGTACAGCTGCTTTGACATTTCCTGCCTTGTACTTCAATCCCACTTACATTTTTGAATGATTCATCTATTTCATCTGTTTCAGACACCACCACTGTTACTTTACATTTGTTGTTATTTAATTTGTATTTATGCCATATTAATGTCTTTAGCAGTTGCAGTTACAGCAATCTTTGTCAAGTGTGTTTGTGAGGCCACCCTAGTAGTTGATCAAATATCTTTACAGTTCATTCTTAAGCTTTAATTAGCTGTGAACCTGCTCTTTGAAACACTTCTGCTGCTAATAAAATACCAAACAGAAATATAAAGACATCTACACCTTCCTAGTAATGAGTCAGATGTATACAGTTTGAAGATTTGTACAGCTAGGTTTTTCTGGCATAATCACTAGTTCAAATTTAGTCCTGAAAAAGGTACTTAACATTGTTGAGTCTACTTTCTTTACTGTAAGTATTGAGAAACGCTGTCTTTTAATCAGTTTCTTTTTAATTCCTGCTTTATTCTCTTCTTTACTCGAAATAAATTTTTATTACATTTTTTCCATGTCTTCAAACAGATTAAGCCATAAATTGTGAAACATAAAATATAACATAATCAACTAGTCAGCAATTTACAAAAGAAACTAAATACAATTGCCTAAGTATACAATCTATAACATCACGTTTCCATATACAATATGCAGTTTGTATTAAGATACTGTGCTGACTAATCAGATCAGTTTTTGTCCAATATTTCATCAACTTTCTGCCAATAAATGATGTACGATGTTGTCTTATGATTGCTACTTCCATTCAAGACATGAAGACTGCAATTTTCTTGAAATATTGACAAGTTGGTATTGCATTATTCTTCCAGTAAGTTATGACTATATGTGCAATGTCCAAGGTAAAGGATGTTTTACTTTGGATACATTGTGATATAGGTACATTAAACAAAACTAATGACTTGGCTAACCTATAAGTATCATTAAAAATTGTTTGAAAGAAATAATTTCAAACCAATATTTATTCTGAGAGCTACTGGTACTTGGAGTTTGTACCACTGGCATATGATCAGGTTTTATTAGTGTGCGGTATTTTGGCAAATATGTTAAGTCTGTAAATAAATCAGCATACCCAAGCAGGATTGAACAAACTATGTTTCTTGAAGTAAAATTCATTTCTCATGCACTAGCATGGATCATGGTATGCTGCCAGTGTATGAAAGACCCTTTAAAACCTATTCATAAAATATGTAATTGTTACAGCTCTACAACAGTATTCAGGATGCCTCTTGTTTACTGTCTCTATGCATGTGCAGTTTTGACATCACTGTTTCACCAGTCCTAACCTCTTGCAAGCTTAAACAACTCATAAGATTAGGTGAATCAGTGGTAAGGTGTGAAGTATAAAGGTCTTTTGGTTCCTCTTTTTTTTTTTTTTTTTTTTACATTCAAGCTGGTAGCTTTTGACCCATCTACTCCCTCCTGATGGTCTGATTATGTTTGCATTATGCATGCAATTCACTTTGGTGCCATTGTACCTCCAGTGTTTTAAAAATTAACTTTAGACATACTGTTATACTCTGCACCTGAAATTTAAGTTCAACATCTTTCTTATTATTTCTCAAAGATTTCTTGCCAACCTTTTGACTTGCACTCTTCTGTTCACATCCAAGAAGCATTTCAGATTTGAGTATTTCAAATCTCTATAATGTATCAGTTTTCATTCAATAGTCAGTTGTTGGGTTCGGATCCAGTCCTCTGATCCCACTCATCTGTTACTAAAGCTCATGGTAACCAAGAAGCTCTTGATCTTGCCCCTTACCCAGTTGTGCACCAGCCCTAAGCTACCTCAGATCTTGTTTGCCACTTTCTACAAAAGACGTGGTTGACCTAGCTCTCAAGCCGTTTCAGATAAATGATTATCATCTTCTAAATCCCTATATTTTTCTATTATTTTTCTAATATTGCTTGTCCCTTATCTTCATATGACATTGTATTTCTAGTGTTACCATAGCTGGCAAGTTTACTTTCTCTTTAACTGTCATACAGTGTGTACTACTTAAATTACTATTGTTAGTAAGCCCGGATCAATGGGGAGGGTTGCATCAGGAAGGGCATCTGACGTAAAACATTTGCCAAATAAGATATGTAGAAAACAGTACATATTTACATACCGGATCGGTTGAGGCCCGGTTTAACCACGACTGCCACCAGTACTGTTAGCCAAAAGGGTGCTGGCGGAAATTGGGCTACTGTTGGCCGAAGCACCGAAGCAAGAGAAGGAGAAGAGGAGGGGGAAGGCATGCCCAAATGCAGAAAGAGGAGAAAGGTTAGGAGTATGGTAGTGAGTGTAGGAACCTTTAATGTTGGCAGTATGACTGGTATAGGGAGAGAGCTAGCTGATATACAGACAGAAGGAAAGTTGATATATTGTGTGTGCAAGAGTCCAGGTGGAAGGGAAGTAAGGACAGCTGTATTGGAGGCGGGTTCAGATTGCTCTATCATGGTGTGGATGGGAGGAGAAATGTGATAGGGGTTATCCTGAAGGAACAGAAGGAGTGTTTTGGAGGTGAAAAGTGTGTCAGAGTGATGTTTATGAAGCTGGAAACTGATGGAATAATGATGAATGTTAGTGCATATGCTCCACAAGTTGGATGTGCGATGGATGAGAAAGAAAAATTTTGGAGTGAGTTGGATGAAGTGGTGATGACTGTACCCAAGGGTGAGAGAGTGGTAACTGGAGCATATTTCAGTGGGCATGTTGGTGAAGGGAACAGAGGGGTTGAGGAAGTGATGGGGTAGGTATGGTGTTATGGAAAGGAATGCAGAAGGTCAGATGGTAGTGGATTTTGCAAAAAGGAGAGACATGGCTGTGGTGAATACATACTTTAACAAGAGGGAGGAGCATAGGGTGACATACAAGAGTGGAGGGAGATGCACACAGGTGGATTATATCCTATGCAGGAGGACCAGTTTGAAGGAGACTGTAAATTGGTGACAGGGAAAGTGTAGTTAGGCAGCATAGAATGGTGGTCTGTAGAATGACGTTGGTGATCAAGAAGAGGAGGAGTGTGAGGGCAGCACCAAGGATCAAATGGTGGAAATTGAAAAAGGATGATTGTGAGGTAGAGTTCAGAGAAGAGTTAAGATGTGCACTGGGTGGCAGTGAAGAGTTATCGAACAACTGGGTAACTACAGCAGAGCTAATAAGGGAGACTGCTAGAAAGGTGCTTGGTGTGACATCTGGACAGAGAAAGGAGGACAAGGAGACCTGGTGGTGGAATGAGGAAGTACAGGAGAGTATACAGAGAAAGAGGATGGTGAAGAAGTGGGATTGTCAGAGAGATGAAGAAAGTAGACAGGAGTATAAGAAGATGAGGTGCATGGCAAAGAGAGAGGTGGCAAAGGCTAAGGATAAGGCATATGGAGAGTTGTATGAAAGGATGAACACTAAGGAGGAGCAAGGGACCCTTACCGATTGGCTAGACAGAGGGACCAAGCTAGGAAAGATGTGCAGCCAGGTAAAGGTGATAAAGGATAATGAGGGAGCCATACTCACAAGCGAGGAGAGTGTGTTGAAAAGATGGAAAGGGTACTTTGAGGGGCTGATGAATGAAGAGAATGAGAGAGAGAGAGAAGGTTGTATGATGTGGGGATAGTGAATCAGGAAGTGCAACGGATTAGCAAGTAGGAAGCAAGGATAGCTATGAAGAGGATGATGAATGGAAAGGTTGTTGGTCTAGTTGTGACATACCTGTGGAAACTTGGAGGTGTTTAGGAGAAATGGCAGTGGAATTTTTAACCAGATTGCGTAATGAAATCTAAAGTGCTTTGGTACTGATTTTTAAGAATAAGGGTGATGTGCAGAGCTGTAGTAACTACAGAGGAATAAAATTGATCAGTCACACCATAAAATTATAAGAAAGAGTAGTAGAAGCTAGGTTAAGAAGGGAGGTGTTTAGTGATCAGCAGTATGGTTTCATGCCAGGAAAGAGCACTACAGATGCGATGTTTGCTCTGTGAGTGTTGATGGAGAAGCACAGATAAGGTCAGAAGGAGTTGCATTGTGTACTTTTGAACTTAGAGAAAGCATATGACAGGCTGCTTCGAGAGGAGTTGTGGTATTGTATGAGGACGTCAGTAGTGGCAGAGAAGTATTTAAGAGTGGTACAGGATATGAACAAAGGGTAGTGTGACAGCGGTGAGGTCTGCAGAGGGAGTGACAGATACATTTAAGGCGGAGGTGGGATTACATCAAGGATCAGCTCTGAGCCCTTTCTTATTTGCAGTGGTGATGGACAGGTTGACAGACGAGATCAGACAGGAGTCCCCGTGGACTATGATATTTGCAGATGGCATTGTGATATGTAGTGAGAGTAGGGAACAGGTTGAGAAGATCCTGGAGAGGTGGAGAGATGCTCTGGAGAGGAGAGGAATGAAGGTTAGCAGGACTAAGAATATATACGTGTGAATGAGAGGGAGGATAGACTAAAGGTGAGGATGCAGGGAGTAGAGTTGGCGAAGGTGTATGAGTTTAAATACTTGGGATCAAGAGTTCAGAGTAATGGCGAGCGTGGAAGAGAGGTGAAGAAGAGAGTACAGTCAGGGTGGAGTGCGTGGAGAAGTGTCAAGAGTGATTTGTGACAGACGAGTACCAGTAAGAGTGAAAAGGAAGGTCTACAAGAGGGTAGTGAGACCAGCTGTGTTATATGGGTTGCAGACAGTGGCATTGACAAAAAGGCTGGAGTCAGAGCTGGATGTGGCAGAGTTAAAGATGTTAAGATTTGCACTGGGTATGAAGAGGGTAGACAGGATTAGGAATAAGTATATTGGAGGGTCATCCCAGGTTGGATGGTTTGGAGACAGAGCCAGATAGGCGAGATTGCGTTAGTTTGGACATGTGCTGAGGGGGATGCTGGGTATATTGGGAAAAGGATGAAGCTGCCATGTAAGAGGAAAAGAGGAAGGCCTAAGATAGGGTTTATGGATGTGGTGAGAAAGGACATGCAGATGGTTAGTGTGACAGAGCAAGATGCAGAGGACAGGAAGAAATGGAAACAGATGATCCGCTGTGGTGACCCCTAATGGGAACAGCCGAAAGAAAAAGAAGAAAAAAAGAAGTAATTTCTTTTCCTTTCTACACTTAAGAGTAGCCTTTTATTATCATTGTTGGTAGTGTTTTCTTCATATCTTCTGTCTTTCTAAAAAATTTAATTTTCCTTGCTGTAGTTGTCAGTATAATGGTGGAAAAAGGCCCTGCTGGGCTTAAAAAGTATGTTGTGTGTGGACACAATGTCTGATGTTCACACTTTGTTTTACTGTCTGAGGCTTTTGGATGTTCATGAGGATTGTTCCATCTGCCATGGCTTCAGTCCTATGGCTCTAGCTGAAAGAAAAAACAAGCTTGTTTTGAAAGGATTACTAGCATTTGCTTTTTGGAGAGGTAATATCTGTGGCCGAATCCCCCAAAAGCGAAGCACTGAAGCCTTCGTCTCCAAAACCATCCACTTTATCCACTCCAATTTCAGAGCTTTCTAGGAAAAGGCCCAAGCTACCTCATCTTCAACAAAAAAAGCCATCGGATCTGACTGCTTGCAGTCCTACAGCTCTTCCCAAGACGAGATATTCGCCGTCCTTTGATAAGGGTGTTCTCACCCTTTTTGCAATGTCACTGGTCCAAGTCCCCTTATCTTTTCAACTTGTTCTTCCAGAAGCTTGGCAGAGGAAGATGTGGAAAGAATGGTGCAAAACATCCTTTTGGCACAGATTGAGGGGTGTCTTTATCAGTTCCTACCCATTCGGGTCAGGAGGTCCATCCTCTTACTACACCCCCACTTCAAGTTCCTCTGTTTCCTACTTTTGCTTCAGATTCCCTGGATCCGAGCTTACTCGGAGTGCTTCAGTTCAGTTGGATCAGTAAGGCTGTCTGAGCTGAAGCTTCTGTGTAAAACCTAAGGTATTGGAGTAGACGCCAAAATAGTCAGAGCCGTCTCTGCACCTTGGAGCTTCAGCACAGGATAGCTTGGCTCCGATTTTCTCCTCATAGAGATTGTTTTTGGAGCACAAGAAGACAGCAGCCCAGAAGCTTGTCTTCCTGGTGCCGGAGGTCTTCTGTTCCTCCGGGGTGGTCAGCCCTCAAGGTTGTGAAGAGGGTGTTTTCTGCTGTGGCAGAATGGATGGATACAAATCCCCTCAAATCTTCAACCTTCTACCTTGATGTCTCAGTGTGGAGCCTCATCATTCCTTACCACAGGGGCAGCCAGTCTGAGGCCCTCAGGCATCCTAGCAGGGTGTTACAATTTCTTCCGATACCTCCCCAGAGCATTCCACTGTGGGGGTAGGAAGAAGTGCAAGAGGAAACACTGGACTCTCCACAAGAGTCAGTCACTGAGTATATGGACTTTTATGAAGGTGAAGGGTCCCCACAATCACTTCCTGAAGACATCTTATTTGGAGACATCCTTGAGAATCCTAAAACATTGAGGTGGTTGGATGCCTAGCAACCCTTCATCTGAGGAGTCTGTATTCCTGGAGGCTTTCGGTTCTGGCCTTTCTACTTCCTGGGTTACTCCACCCACCAATGAACTTCTTGATTTGGTTTTTCGGCGGACATGGAAGGAACCTGAAACAGTTGAACCCATACCCAGAAGACCAGACAAGATTCTGGCACCACCTTCAAGGAAGAAGTTTTGGGTTAAAGGGGTATCCGTTGATGCCATGGTTGTGGTGCTGGCCATCAAAAGGGAACTTGCCGAACAGTTCTACTGTTCATCTCCCTAACGGGGAGTCTAGGGCAATGGAAAGGTTTGGGAAACATGTCTGTGCTCAAGTAGCCTTCCCCCTAAGGTCACTGAATTATTTGGCACATTTTACAAGGTGGCAGAAGGACTTGATTAATGAATTGTTATAAATACCCTCTCTGGAGTCATTTCTGAAGAGGCCTAATCATCTGTGGCTTGTCAGTTTGCTACCCTACAGTCTATTTCGAATTCATCAATGAGTCCTATTTCGCATGCAGCCAAAGGCGCCTCGTGGGCAGTGAATTCAGGTATTTCCATTAAGAAACCTGTCTGGATGCACTTGCATGATTTTGCAGATCCCCTTCAGGTTTTTGTTCGGCAGTGCTGTTTTTGATGGGCACTTCTTTTTTTGGCTCCAAAGTGAAGGACACATTATACAGGTGTGAGAAGGATGGAAAGAACATCTCTGCAGTGGGCGTAAGTTTTTCAACCCTTGAAAAATCCTTTTCTGGGAATCAGTGAGTTGTTCAGAAAATGTTGTTCCGGAAGTCCCATGTCCTTTACAGGACATGCTTGGAGAAAGTCCCTTAGTTGCATGGGGGGGGGGGGGACTCTAATTGTCAGCACTGCCCCTGCAGCAGAGGAGGCATGCAAAACCTAGATTCGTAAGATTTCTTCTGTGCCCTACCAGTGCTCCTGAAAAGGAGGCCTGATTGTCGTCCTCTGGAGACAATTGGGGGTCGATTATCCATGCACCAGAGAACCTGACTAGACATAACTAAAGATACTTGAGTGCAGAAGATTATATCCAGAGGCTAAATAATACCCTTTTCCATCCCACCTGCAATCTCAAGAAAAATCCCCAATGTTCCACCCAGTCAAAGGGAAGAAGCAGCAATTCAGATACAAAAGCTGCTAGAAAAAGTCATCCAAGTGGTCCCATCAGACCAGATGGAATCCGGAACTTACTCAAGGTTCTTTTTAGTGCTGAACAAAACGGGACTGGAGACCAATCTTAGATCTCAGCAAGTTGAACAAGTCACTTCAACATGCTAAGTTTCAGATGGTCATGGTTCAGTCCATTCTCCTCTTTCTGGGCACGGATGACTGGATGTGCTCTGTTGTAGACCTTCAGGATGCGTACTGTCACATAAGGATGAGCAGACGATCCAGAAGTTATCTATGCTTCTGGCTGGGAGCCAGTCACTGCCAGTTTAGAGCTCTGCCCTTTGATCTCACCTCAGTCCCCAGGGTGTTCACCAGATGCATGGCAGTAGTAGTGGCTCACTTAAGACTGCAAGGATTCTGAATGTTTCCATATCTAGACTACTGTCTCATTACAGCCCCGATCAGGCATCAGTTGATAAGGGCAAGAGATCAGGTTCTTCAGAATTGTTCTAATCTGGGAATAACCATAAATTATGACAGGTCTCCCCTACAACCATCTCAGTTTGGAATTTGTAGGAGCAATTTTCAACACAAAGTCAATGATAGATTTACCCCCCCCCCCCCAACATGCAGGCTATCAGATCACAGGTCAGAAAAATAATCTCCAGTACCAAAATTTCAGCCCGCTTGGTCCTTCAAAGCTGTAGGATTAATGTCAGCAGCAATAACCTTAGTACCTTTATCCAGATTTTGTATGAGGATTCTCCAGTGGATACTAGCAACACAGTGGTCAATACTTTGCCAATCCATGTGAACTCAGATGCGAATCACTCAGACATGTAAGAGAGATCTCAGGTGGTGGATTTACTTAGACCACATTCTACAAGGTGGTCCATTTATTCATCTTCAGCCCATGGCCATAGTGACCATGGACTGTTCCAAGTTAGGGTGGGGCTCTTTCTGGGGAAAACAGTCTAAGGCACTTGGTCCCCCGAAGAGGCCAACTTGCTTGTCAGTGTCCTAGAGATGAGAACAGTGCTCTCAGCATTGCATTCCTTCCAGGATGCTCCCCCCTCCAGGGACAATTGCAATCCAGACAGACAATATATCAGTAGTTTGGTATATCAGCAAATAAGGATGGACCAGATCATGCCACTTGTGTCAAGAAGGACTCGGACTGTGGCAGTGGGCGATCTCATCCAACCGCTGTCTCTTAACAGTGCACATTCCTGGGAAGTCCAGTGTGATAACAGACAAACTGAGCAGGTACATTCTTCTACCTCATGAGTGGTCTCTCAACAAGAAAGTGATGGGAGTGATTTTTCATCGATTGGGGCCAGTCTTGCTGCAATCTTTTCACTTCCCCCTAAACAACTGATGCAGCAGCTATTTTGCTCTAATCTCCCCACAAGGGGGAATCACCAATGGATGCTCTACTTCATGAATTGCCCCCCCCCCCCAGTCTACTTTATGCCTACACACTAATCCCATTGATTCCAAAATTTCTGCAGAAAGCTGCCAGGGTGAATAGCAAAATCATGCTCATTGCACCTTACTGGCCTCTGCAAGTTTGTTTTCCCTTCATTTGGCCTCACTTCACCAGTCTTGGATTCTTGATCTGATTCCAGATGATCTGTCTCACCCGACTGGCGTGATCCATCAAGACATTTCAAACCTCAGGCTTGACAGCCTGCTTTCTCCAATTTCATTAGTAGCCAGACAATCCGTGTTCTCTCCTGCTGACATATGCTTGCATCTTCCTATAAACCTTCAACACAAAAACTCTGTACAAGTAAATGGAAATGATTTGTTTACTGGGCATAGCAAAATCATGATGACTCATTTTCAGCTCCAATACACGACATACTCAAGTTTTTAGCTTTACTTTTTAAAGAAGGAGCTTGTTCAACTATTAAAATTCAGTAGCTTTTCATAAATTGTGCAGAACTTTCTTGCGAGACGCTCTTCTTTTGGACCCCCATTTAAAGACCGTACCCTTTCCATGGGATCTTTGTGGTACTGCAGGCTCTGATTCATTCCCCCTTTGAACCAGCAGCTAAATGTGAGCTTGTGTCTTACTTGAAAAACTATTCTTCTAGTAGCTATTACCTCTGCTAGACAAATTTCATAGATTCAGGCCTTGTCTTCAAAACCTCCATACTTGATCTTTCACAAGGATAGAACAAGGATAGTGACATGCTATGAACAAATGCCTCCTCCTTCCCAAGGTAGTATCAAAATCCAATATCAATCAGTCCATTCATTTACCAGTGTTCTTTCCTAATTTTGCAAAGGAGGACAAAAACGTTACATTTATTGGATGTTCTTAGGCATTTACATTTCTACCTTCGTAAAAAAGGGATCAGAAAAGCAGACCAATTGTTTGTTTCCTTTGTAGAACTGAAATTAAATAAACCAGTTGCAAAAGTAACTATAGGCAGATGGCTAACGGAAACTTGGTTCAAGGCTGTGGAGAGCACCCCTGCCTTACCAGGCTATACCTCATTCCACACATTCTGACCCCAAAATAAGTTCTGGGAGACTAAGAGCGGTGGAGTCTCGAGCTTCATTAAAGACAAGCCCAACTCCAGACTGGTTTGCCAGCATGATGCGCTACAACTACTCCAGGTGCAACTGACAGTTGGCAAGACACCCATCCAAGTTATAGGCAGCTGTAGACTCCCCCCCCTTCCATGACTCAGGACACCCACTTCTACCTGGACCTACTTGACTCCATCAAGGTACCAAGTAACACCCTGATCCTTGGTGACTTCAACTGCCCGACCATAGACTGGGTGAACTATTCCTGCACTAATACACTCACCCAATGATTCCTTGACTTCACCAGTTCTAACGCACTAGACCAGCTGGTCTCATCCCCCACAAGGGGAGATAACATTCTGGCTTGGTTGTCACCAGCATGGGTGACTGCTGCACCACTCCCATAGTAAGTTCTTCCCTGGTGAGGTCAGATCATTGGTCTGTCTCATTCAGAGTTTCTACTCTGCCCAACCCCACCCCCAGCCGTAACCAGGCTAAAAAAAACTTCTCAAAAGCTGACTACAACCTCCTAATGGTGAGTATCAGCGGCTTCACACCACCCCCCCCCCCCCCTCAGAGGATACAGACAACTATGCTGCACAGTACATCAGTGCAGCATATACAAGTACCTGTATAATTGCATGGACAGAGACATACCCAACAGAACTAAAACCTGCTCCTCAAGGAAACACAAACCTATCTGATGGACATCCTCCTACCAGCAGACTTCGCAACAAAAGGAAAAAAACTGTTGCCCAAGGGTAAAAAGGCACAAATTCCCAAATGGAAAAGTTCCCTCCTTAGCCAACAAGCAAATGAGATCACTAGTGAAAATCTCTAAAGCCAAGTATGAATTGAAACTAGCCTCTAAAGCAAAGGGAACCACAAAGCCTACTTCAGTTAATCCAGGAACCTTTATGGCAAGGCCCAGGTATGTTCCAAATTAGTACTTCACAGAACCACTTACACTGATCCTGTTGACTTGGCCAACCTGCTAGCAGATAGGTTCAGCACAAACTTCACCCCCCCAAGGCCCATTTGACATCCCCAGTACTTGTCACGCACCTCACATCTCCACAGATCAAGTGTTAAAGGCCCCATCCAAGGCAAAGAACACAGCTTCCATGGGACATGATAGTATCCCAGGCTGTATTGTGCACCATCTCCAGCAAGAACTAGCTTTGCCATTGAGCACCCTATTCTCAACCACAGCTTAAGTGCAGGCTTCATTCCAGCAGAGTGGAGAACTGCTGTTGTCATCCCCTTGCACAAAGGTGGTACCAGTACTGACCCTGGAAACTGTCACCCCCATTAACTTGACAAGTCTGATCTGTAAAGCCGTGGAGTGTATTATGGAGCTCATAAACAAGGACATAGGCAATCTCCAAGTACTTGACCCCACCCAGTTCAGATTCATCAAGGGCAGATCTTGCCTGTTAAACCTGGTTGGCTTCTTTGAGAATGTCACCAAGACCCTGGATGAGGGAAAGTCAGTAACTACAGCTTACCTTGACTTGGCCAAAGCCTTTGACACAGTCCCCCACTCTGGCATCATCGAAAAGCTAACTCAACTTGGCATAAATCCCTATCTCATTTGGCCGACTGGTTCACCGGTAGGGCCCACAAGGTCAAAATAGGCACCTCCACCTCCGACAGCAGACCTGTCACTAGTGGTGTTCCCCGGGGATCTGTCCTGGGACTCCTACTGTTTGGTATCTACTTCCCAGAGATCCAGGCAAAGACAAAAGGCCTGCGGCTGGCCAAATTTTCAGACTACAGTAAGTTGAGTGCTGTCATTGACTCCCCAGATGATGTTAAACATACTACAAGAGGGTTCTTGCAGCAACAAATGACTGATGCCAAAGTCATGGCCTTAGTTAAACACAAAAAAATGTATTATACTGTTCGGCAAAAACACGGCTACCTCCTGATTACCATATCAACAGCAATCCCCTAAACATACAATCTGTGGTGAAAGACCTGGGTACAGGGGTTGACAATAATCTCACATTTGACCATCATGTAGTGCAATGGTCAGAAAAGCCTTTTACCTGGTTCATCTCATAAGTGAAGGGACTGCATCCAGAAAAAGAGGAGGTTATTACATCTCTGTACTCCTCCCTCATTAGGCCAATAATTGAATACAACGTCCCATTTGGTGTGTACCTCTCAAAAGACTTGCACCAGCTGGAAAGGCCACAGAAATACTTCACAGAGAGAATCCATTGCTTCCAACATCTGTCCTATGCGGACAGGCTCAAATCACTATCAGTCTACTTGGTATCATACAGATTGCACAGAGGTGATCTGTGTCTTGCCTACAAGGCAGTCTTGGACCCTGCTCTACTAGAGAAGCTCCATATCTGCAAGTCTAACTCCTCGCGCATTACCCACTCGAAATGCCTAAATCTAATATGCAACATCAACAAAACCTGCTGGAGAGACAGGTTTGTCTCCCAAAGGCTGCCCCGTCTGTGGAGTAGACTGTCCCATACATGCTTAACAGAGTACCTCACTGACCCTCTTCAAGCGCAACCTTGATGAATGGATGGGAAACCACAAATTTGTCCCAGGGGTTGTACCTGTGTCCCTCACCGACAGGGGCGACAGCTGCTGATTGAGGTTTATTTTTTGGTAATAAAGCCTTGGCTAGGCTTGTTAGGGGTCCCATGGCCATTAGGCTGATAACCTCATGTGATCCTGTTGTATTTTATTTATATATAACAAATTGGGTATTACCTTGTCAAAACTGGTGCAAGCTCATTCAGCTAGATCCATGGCAACTTCAGTTATTCTATCCAGATCTTCCATGGACAATATACAGTAGAGAGTCAATTATCCGAACATGAATTAGCAGAAATGTCAATTATCGGAACCCAGTCTTCCAAAGTCTATGAGTAGGAAAAATCAAGTCTGAATATGTAAACATACGTGTTAGTTTCTGGATGTTTTTTTGAACTTGTAGCCTGCTTGTATGTGGAAAGTATTCTTTACTGTCCACTGGATTTGCTGAATGGTTGAAAAGTGTATTCCCTGAGTGCAGTAAAAACAAGATTTTAGAAAAAAATGTTTTATCCAGTTCAGTGTATGTTTGATTATCTGAACTACCCTTGGTCCCAGTTAGTTCAGATAACCAACTCTCTACTATATGTGCAGCAACAACTTGGGCTACTCTCCGTACCTTTGTTACATATTACAAATTGGATCTGGTCTCCAGGCATAGAGCATCTTTTGGTTCAACTGTGATTAGGAATATCTTTCCTTAAAGTCCACCCAGGATTGCAGGTAGCTGGGGACTCTGTCCCAACAGTTTAGGATAGAATGAAAATTGACAACATCAGATAAAGAAGTTACGTGCTCACCGTAACGGTCATCTGTTCTGTCTATTTTCATTCTTCCTCAGCTTCCCACCAACCAGCCCCCATCCCTTCTTTTCACAAACTTCTGGACTAATTAGTTATTAGAGGGACACATCACTGTCCTTGTTTTCCTATTACCCGATTGGGCATTTAGGTTAGCGAATACCTAAATATCGAACTGGTAATAGTGAAAGCAAAAAAACGCGAATGGACGATTTAACGGAGGGAAAGAATCATTAGCCGTTATGTGGATTTTGCCCCTTACCCCACTGTAGAGCGATTTCAGAGTTGGTATATTTAGTTAGAGGGGTAGGGGGGCACACCCCCACTTCATTTTTTTTTTTTTTTTTTTGTGGCTGATGGAATTCATTCCCTACATTAAATCATCCATTTGCTGTTTTAATTTTTCGATATTACCAGTTTAACGTTTAGGTATTTGCTAACCTAAATGTTCAATCGCGTAATATAGACGCCTGTCCTTTTATATTGAGCTGCAGATGTAGTTTCTTCCGTAGTGGAACACATGCAATTTTAAGTCTTCTACAGTTATGCATATTAAGCATTCCCTTTTGGTAAATTCAGCAAACAAGATCTAAGGTAGCTTAGGGCTGGTGCATTATGTGTAAGGGACAAGCTTGAGAGCTTCTTGGTTACCACAGACTTTAGTAACAGCTGAGTCTGATCCAAGGATCAGATCTGAACCCAGCAATTGAAGAATGAAAATGGACAACACAGATCAATTGTTATGGTGAGTACATAACTTTTTCCAGCAGTGCCAGAAAACAGCTAATTTTCATTTGCTCAACATGCGACTGCTTCTGATATACTTACCTGCACTTTTGTACATCTTGAAAATGTTATTCCTAGCATAAATTCTGTACTAGATTTTTAAAAGTCCCTAGCAGTACTGATCCCAGTAGCTCGTCTGCTTGCACCAATGTGGCCAATTCATTCCATGGTAATGGGAGCCAGACATCCCTTTGCCAGCTAAGAGCCCTGTGGTCCATTTGTTCCTTCCAAGGAATTCCAGTCAGCTCATCCACTGTGTGACAAGAGCCATGTGGTAATGAGTGGAGCAGCTTATTGGTCTGTGGGGTGGCCTACCCTCCACACAGGTAGCGCTACCCTCCTTCCATGGCTTTTCAAAGCTCCACTTTGTGCTTCACCTACAATTGGAAGCATAGCTCCACATGGTAAATTCCCTGTGGCTTACTGTGAAATTATAGTTGGCTGTGTGAGCACACTAGGTTTTATCTCCATGGGGTGGAACACCTTGTGCTCCTGCTAGGTGTTAGCCATGTGGTGAGCTAGAGTCGTCATCTTTCTTTCACAGTGTGCAAGCTGGCAACTATGGCTGCTTACTCTTATCCTCCACCACCAGCTCCTACAGGTGTCCAAGGTCATTTGTGAATGTAGTCCGAGCGGTATTCCTGTATGCCATAGGGCATGAGGATTATGAAAAGCAGGGTGTCATTTCCTCTACTGCTTACAGTTATACCTAGTACCAAGGCTTGACTTATTTTCCATTCTGATCTTCCTTACTGCCACAGTACACCCTCTTGGCTCTATTTATCAATTACTTGTCCTACACATCCTCAGTTTTTTTTCCTCACTTTTATCCATTTTGTTTTACTCACATTTTATACCACACACTTCTTTTCTTCAGTTAATTACTTTAACTGTGTGATGTTCATTGTGCTACCCTGCTGCAGTCATCACACTTGGGGTTATCCTGTCATCAGGCGGTCCCGCAGTCGGCCTGAATTCCAAAGTCTTGGTCCGGCATCTGATGCCGCTTCTTCCCTGACGTCAGTGCGCCAGGGGTATACAAGAGGCATCCAACACCATTTTCTTAAGTTTTTCTTGCCACGCAGGTGCCCGAAGCAGATGCAGATCACAAGTGCCGGTCGGCGGACACCTGAGATTTTCGAATCGAATTTTAGTCCGAAGTCTTCAAAGCTAAGTACCCCGTTGGGGAACCTTTTCTTGCCTCAGTCCAATGTCAGAAAAAGTTAACAATTGTATTTCTTGTGGGAAGCAAATACCTCATAAGGACTGTCATTCTTACTGTATACCTTGCCTAGGCCCAGACCACGACGTCACTGGTTGTCGGTTTTGTGCTAGGTTCAATAAGCGAACTACAAAGCGATGTTTTGATTTCTCTCGACAATACTTCAGTAGGAAATTTAATTATACTCTGCCGTCGGAGCAACCGACTACCGGTGTGCATAAAAACCGCAAAGATAAAGACAGGCAGCCTAGATTCAAGCCAGACTCTGAGGCCTCGGCTGGGCCGGTCGCCGGTTCTCCGTTTTTCAGCAAGGTGCCTACGCAGCCCCTGACGACCGCAGAATTAGAACCCCAGACCGCTTTGGATTCTCAAGCAGAGAGTACTAGGCCGACGCAGCCATTTCCTTTAGGCCCTACCGACAACATTGCAGGAGGAGGAGCCGGTGCTGTGGAAACACCTTCGGCTATAGAAGGTGTCTTCAGACCGACGACTCTCACCATAAAATCTTATGCTAAGCTTAAGACTCCTTTAAAGCCTAAAAAGACTGTACATCAGTCTCCTGTTCACGGCCCCATGCACGGCCCCATGCCTAAGAAACAGATGCTTAAGATGGCTGAAGATTTGATTACTCTGATCAGGGGTTCCCACCCCCCCCCCGACAAAAGGCCAAGACAAGAGGAGGATTATGCCTCTTCTGATCAAGTTTCTATTTCCTCAGACTTCTCTGAGGAACAGGATTACTCTTTCCCCCCTTATGAAGATTCTGATGCTGAAGATTCCATTCCCTCAGCATCTCCCCCTGAAAACTATTCCTTCAGGGAAACCCTTCATACCTTGAGGGAACATTTCCACTGGGAAGGTCAGGACTACTCCGACTCAAAGAAAAGGCTCTGAGAGTTTCTTTTACTTCCCCAGCACAGACCACTTGCTATTCCTCCAGTTTTAGACATTGTGGATGATGTCTACTTAGAATCTAGTCTAAATCCAGATTCTCTGCCTCCTGCTCCAGCCAAACCAGACAGATATTACAGAGTACCTGACTCTCACAAATTCCTTTATAAAAGCCCTGTTGCTGATCCGGAGACAATCTCCCAGGGTCCCAAGGGGCTAAGGCTTCAATGGCTAAAAATCCTGTGCCCTCTGAAAGGGACTCCAGAGCACTAGATAGGTGGGGGAAGAAGGTTTATACCTCAGCTACTCTTGCTATGAGAGCACTAAATTGTCAATTTCACATGCTGAAATATCAGCAATTTCTAATGTCTCAAAGCAAAAGATGAGCACACACTCTCAACAGTCTGAATTCAAGGAAATGCAGGATCTGCTGCACGCAGCTGAACAGGTGGGCAAAACACACTTTACAATGTGGATTTGATTCATTGGAAGCTTCCTTTAGAGCAGCTGTTACTGGGTCTGTCATACGTAGGCATGCTTGGTTAAAGGAACAAACCCTGCCTGATCATGTTAAAGCAAAGTTACTAGATGCACCTTTACAGCAGGATGTCTTATTTGGGGTTAAGGCAGAAGAGGTTTTAAAGAGAATGGAGGATAAGGCAAAGTCTATGCAGACAGTCAAACCCCCTCGCTTCAGCAGAAATTGGCCAACAAAAAATTGGTCCTTTCCAGCTTCTGACAGACCACAGAAGGGTAAATACAGACGCCCAAGGGGCAGAGGTCAAGCACAAATCCCTTACAAACCTCGTCAATGGGGCACTGCAACACAAAGGGGAGGAGAAGACAGGCCCCAAACTACTAGAAGACAAACACAATGACTTAACCCTCAATCTGCCAAGAAAAGCTCTCTTGGCAGCTCCCTTGGGAGGAAAATTAGCACTTTTTGCAGACAACTGGCGCATAATCACAAAGGACAAATGGGTCCTAGACATTATCTCACAAGGATACAGATTCCATTTCCACACTTTGCCAAGGAGAAAAGGAATGCCAAACCTGCCACCAAATCAATGGGCAGAGGCACAAAAACAAATTGCAGCTCTCATGGACATGAGAGCCATTCAACTGGTACCTACACAGGAGCAAGGCCAAGGATTTTACTCAAGGCTCTTTCTAGTCCCCAGAAAGGACAATGCATGGAGACCCATTCTGGACCTTTCAATTCTAAATACCTACTTGCAAGTTCCCAAATTCAAGATGCTAACACTACAGCAGCTTCTTCCCATGTTGGGCAAGAAGGCTTGACTAGTAACGTTGGACCTCAAGGAGGCATACCTGCATGTCCCTGTCAGACAAAATTGCAGAAGATACCTCCGTTTCATTGCAGGTTCAACCCATTACCAATTCTCTGCACTGCCCTTTGGCTTATCTACTGCGCCCAGGGTCTTCACAAAATGCCTGGCACCAGTAATTGCATACTGCAGACAAAGAGGAATTCAAATGTACCCATACCTGGACGACTGCCTCATCCAAGCAGAAAGCAAGGACATTCTCTTACAACATCTGGCATTTGTCAGACACCTTCTAAGTTGCCTAGGGTACACAGTAAATGAAAAGAAATCAAAACTAGTGCCCTCACAGAACATGACATTCCTGGGTGCCAGCTTGAATACAATGGCCCAGATGGCTTATCTCACGCCAGAAAAGCAATTACAACTAACTCAATACTTCAAAATAATGGCAAAAAAACCCAACTCCCTGCAAGAAAATTTCTGCAGGCCTTGGGATTCATGGCATCTTGCATACTACTAATACCATTTGCAAAACTGCATATGAGGAAATTACAATGGTACCTGAAAAGTGTATGGACTCAACACAGCCACAGCTTGGAAACAATGATACATCTCATTCTCTGCCTTCAGCAGGAGTTTCTATGATGGTCACAAGCATGTCACCTAAACAAGGGTCAGCCTTTCACCTTACCCCCAGCCAGGCAGACTATGACAACAGATGCATCGGACTGTGCCTGGGGGGCACACATGGCAGGACAGTGCGTTCAAGGCAAATGGACTACAGATCAAAGAAATCTGCACATCAATCAAAAAGAAATACTAGCTGTACAGAATGCTCTGACAGCCTTCAAGGACCTCTTACATCCAGGACAACTCGTAATAAGGACAGACATTACCACAGTAATGTGGTACATAAGCAAGGGGGTACACACTCCTACCCTGTCTGCAGGCAAGCAGTGACCTTGTGGAACACAGCACTGACTTACCAAGTTCAGTTACAAGCACAATTCCTGCCAGGAAAAAAGAACACATTGGCAGACGACCCAAGCAGGAACATCATGGATCCCCACGAGTGGAAACTGGATCCACAAGTATTTGCAATGATAACTCAGAAATGGGGACTACCAGACATAGACCTGTTTGCCAGCCCCCAAAACTATCAGCTATCAAAATTTTGCACAAGGGCATTCCACCATCAAGCTTGGAAAGTGGACGCACTCTCATTCAATTGGAAGATGTTGACAGTATATGCCTTCCCTCCATTGCCCCTTCTAACAAAGGTGCTGCTAAAAGTCAGAATGGAGAGACCACGAATGATGCTCATTGCCCCAGACTGGCCATGCCAGCACTGGTACCCACTACTAAGGAACATGGCCCACCATGGATTTTACCACAAATTCCTCATCTGCTCACACAGCAAAACAGTCAGATTCTACACAGCCAGCTCAAGACCTTAAATCTGGATGCATGGCAAATCACCTAAACAAACAGCAAGCTCCTCTTTCACAAGCTGTTATGGAGAGCATTCTGGAGGCCAGGAGGCCCAGCACCAGGAAAGCTTACTCAGACAAATGGAAAAGATTTTGCGCCTGGAACCAAACTAAAGGCCACAATCCCCTTGAGCCGAACATACCTCAGATTCTACAATATTTAACTGAAATGTTGCACAAAGGACTTTCCTTTTCATCTATTAAAATGCACGCCTCAGCTATTTCAGCTCGTTACAACACAGATCCTCCCTTATTTTCACATCCACTTCTAAGGCAGTACCTCAGAGAGGCCAAAAACATTAGGCCTCCTAGGAAAGCACCAACGCCAACTTGGGACCTCAACTTTGTTCTGGAAAAACTTACGCTACCACCTTTTGAGCCAGCTTTCTCAGCAGATTTAAAGTTTTTATCATGGAAAACTGCCCTGCTACTAGCAATTACTTCAGCCAGAAGAGTCTCAGAGCTACAGGCACTTATGGCAGTAGAGCCTTTCCTCATTTTTCATCAAGACAGAGTTTCTCTACGAACTAACCCCTCCTTTATGCCAAAGGTGTGGTATCCAGTGTGGCTCTAAATCAAACCTACCTTTTTTCCCAAATCCACAGAATAAAGGAGAAAGAGTCCTGCACTCCTTGGACATTCACAGGCAACTACGTTACTATTTGGATAAAACTAAGGCTTTCAGAAAATCTGACCAGCTATTTGTATCATATGCTACAGCATCACAGGGAAAGGCTATCTCAAAACAAACTATTTCAAAATGGATAGGGCATTGCATATGTTTTTGCTACACTCATCATGGAAAACCAGTTCCTGCTAGCATAAGGCCCCACTCCACCAGGGCAACGGCTACATCTACAGCCTTCCTCAGGGGGGTGCCAACCAAGGATATTCTGGAAGCTGCAACTTGGAGTTCAGTGCACACCTTCACCAAACACTATCACTTACCACTTTACTCTAAGACTAGAGCTGGCTTCTTCACTGCAGTTTTGCAGGGCCTTCTAGCCTCTACTAACCCTGTTTGATTCCACCTCCCATCCTTAGCTTTGGGATTCAACCCAAGTGTGATGACTGCAGCAGGGTAACACGATGAACATAGTACATTTTTGTACCTACCATAAATGTAGATGTTCGAGTGTTCATCCTGCTGCAGTCCAGGTTACCCTCCCTCCATCCCCTCTGATCAAACTAAGACCTTTTCTATGCCTTTTAATCTGATACAACCTTTGTGGTGTATTTGCTTATAGCTGCAGTTATGTTTTATTTGTGTTTCACTTTTATTATTGGTACTATGTAGTGACCTCCTATTGGGGGGCACCTGACATCTGGGGCAAGAAAAACTGAAGAAAATGGCGTTGGATGCCTCTTATATATACCCCTGGCGCACTGACGTCAGGGAAGAAGTGACAACATCCGACACCGGACCAAGACTTTGGGATTCAGGCCAACTGCGGGACCGCCTGATGACAGGATAACCCCAAGTGTGATGACTGCAGCAGGGTGAACACTCGAACATCTACATTTATGGTAGGTACAAAACTGTACTTTTTGCACTTTTGAACTTTTATTTGCTCTGATATCCACAACTTGTGTTAAGATTGCCTATTTCTTGTCTCTTATTTAGTCATTTCACGTTGCCATTTTTATTTGACTTGCATTCTATTTTACCGGCATCCTTTTCATCTGTGATTATTTTCATTGTGTGCTTGTAATTTAATTTGTTTTGCACAGTTACAGCTTTTGAGAAGATCATGTCTGTTTTTCTTTAAATGCATGCCCTTGTTTCAGAACTTCTTTTATCACAAACTTTTTTTTGTCTCTGCTTATCAGTGAACCTTGCAACTCACCAAATTCTTACACTTTGGCTCTGTTCTTCAGCTTATTAATATATGCACTTATAGTCCATGTATGACCTTGTGACCTTTAAAAAATGGAAATTCCTACTAGGCTTACAATTTTTCTTGTACTGTTTTTTAATTTATACTGTTTTGTCTTCCTCCTCTTCAGGAGAAGTAAGTCGGAGCTTCAGGTAGTCATCAGTGACATGCAGAAACGTGGCATAGTCCATGTTAATCAGGGTTTTCCCTAATCGATTCATGCTAGGGAATAAATCAAATTTCTAAGTTTCAAATAAATTTCTTATTCTCCATTCTGGTGGCATCTTATTTCTATGAGTTTGTCAGAATGGTTCCTCAGACATGGTGTAGACAGTACCTAATCTCTGAAGTTTTTTAGCAGAGTGAATACTGTGTGTACCATAAGAGATCAGCTTTGTAGGGCTATCTCACCGGCATTCAGAGTTCTATACCCTCTATGTAATACCACAGTATTTTCCACTTTACCACCAGAGAAGTGATCGGAATGTTGGATAGATATGACAGAAGGATTTAGTTGGGTAGATATGACAGAAAGACATTCTGTTCTGTTCATTCCACTTATTAGTTCCAGACCTGCCTTATTTGGAAGGTACTGGATAAGCTTAAGAACCTTCTGAGTCTGGACTCCAGGAAGATCGTTGTAAGATATTGCCCTTGGCTGTGGAATTCATTGTTTTGCTGCAACTATTTATTTTGCATACTTGTTAACTAGTTGAACCCACTAAGTAAAACTCTTCCTGGGTGACCCTGAAAAACTGGTTAGGTCACTTGCTCAGGTTTGCACAGCAGGCAGGTGGAGATTGAGCCAGTCAAATCCAGGTTTACAGGATGAATTTTAGCAGCAGCTCATAGCCTTACTCTTCTATACCAAACTACCACAGAATCTGACTATCTTAACTGTGTTTATGCCTTGGGTAAGGGTCATGTGTGTGGCTGTTTGGGATCTTATGGCTAAGACTCTTCCCTCAAGAAGAAGAGAAGATTAAGAAGAGAGTCTTGGATGCCGACTTTTTGGGGGATGTGCTTTTCTTGGCCTCCTTTTCAAGAACCTGATTGATGAACTCCTGAGGAGGAAAGATGGACCTCCCCTTGGGTGATGGTTTTTACAATCCCCTCTCCTTTCTGTGCCAGAGCTGTCAGTCCCTGAAGAAAGAACTGGGTATTGTCAGTATCTGTGGAAGTCCTTCCAGCAGCACACGGTCTTGCTAGGTAAGTTTCCCAGGCAGCTTCCAAAATGTCTGCCTGCTACCAGGATCTAATCATGCTGGTAGGAGCTTTCTGTCAACTTATATTAGCCTAGAAAAGTATCACAAAGAAACATTTTGGGTCTAAACTTTGTCACTTTAGTCTGGTCAGGAGCTCCTAGGCTTTCCTTCCAAAGAACTTCACTGGCACAGCCTGTTTTCAGAAAAGTCTTGAAAAAGGTCCAGATTGTGTTTTTGAAGGAGAGGCAGAGGTTTTGTTCCCAACTCTTCATGGTCCTGAAGAGGTCAGAGAGTTTCTCATTCTGGGCATCAGCAGCATATACCAAATGTGCTGTTATAAGTCTTTCTAGTTGGTCACTTTACAGGAGCCCTTCTTCCTGCATTCCATCTGAAATGGTGTTGCTGAACATAATGGACACCTTTTGGCTGAATAGTATTTTAGGTCCATGTTAGGAGACTTTTGTGGTTCCCCCTGGATTGGTATCAATTTCAGTACAGATTGTTGATGTTTTTCACCATGGTGTTGGCTGTGGTGACAAAAGCCTTGCAAGAGATATAATTTCTTGTGTTCACCTGGATGACGGGTTTCTTTTTGCTGTATACAGAGACTACCTAGGCACATAATGAGAATGCTTACCCTAGAGGACTGACCATAAACTGGAAAACGTTTTCTGTTCTGTCTGTAGGAAGTAGTCCATCATTGGGTGGAGTTAGACACTCTTGAGTGTTTTGCCCATGGAAAAGAAATTTCAGGAGGTCAAAGCACTGGTTTCTTGGGTTACATTTGCAACCTGTGGTCCAGCCTATGAATCTGCTGGATCTTCTCCACTTTGATTGCCATGATCTTTGTAGTCCCCCTGTGCTTATCTTTGTATGTGATTGCTACAGTAGACTGAGTTAGTAACTTCAGAGCCATAGCCCCGTCATGGATGTGGTTTTGCTGTTGAGCCTTGTTGCAAGTCCCAAGAGTGGTGGACAGTCCCTTGTTTGTCCTCTGGTTGGAGTTCCCTTTCTACAGCTGAACATGTAGCAGATCTTGGTGATAAGACTGTTCTTAACTATGCTTCTTCATGGTGCAGGGAGTATGCCCTCCTGGAGAGGGGATCTCTTAATCAACCACTTTGAGCTTAGAGCAGTGCTTCTGGCTCTGAAAGCAATGGAGAAACAGCTGCTTCAGCGGGGTTCTCTTCATCTAGTCAGACAGCCTTTCTCATGTTTATGTATGACCTTGCTTGCTTGGATACTAATCCCCCAAGTCTGTGAAGCAGTGACTTGCATTGGTCTATAGACAAGTTGGTATCCTTATCTTAGCAATTCATACCCTTGCAGAGCAAGGCTTGCAGTCTTGACCTGGAGCTCTAGATTTATAAAATATGCCTCATCAGGGTGTTCTGGAAGTAGGATACTCAGGAGATCAGCCTTTTTTGCCGTAAGAGAATGCATTATTTCCACCCCTGTTGTGAGCAGTATGGCAAGGAGGATGTAGCAATGAATACTTTCTTTTTCTTGCACATTTTTACTGCTAATAACACACACCAAAATTAAAGAGAGAACTCTTATCAGGCTCACTGTTGTAATTCTGCAACAGTATCTGTGACTTTCAGAATTATGGACAAATAGTGAAAAAAGGGAGAATGGCAAATTTCAACAACTGCTTTTCCTCTTTGACATTGTTTTTCAAGTTGGCAAACCCCCCCCCCCCCCGACACCCTTGTTGTGCTGCCTATACAAACTCCATGAACCTTATACCTCCAGGAAAAAATAGAATACTCCGAGTTATAAAACTTAGAATTTAGAATTGCTGTTTACTGGCCACCAGGAGTTGTTTTTAGGCTTTAAGGGCCACAGTGATGCAGAAAACCCTGGTCTATGCAGTACACTAAGGAGCTGGTTCTGGATGCATTCACTTGTGTTTCTGTCACTGGAAGATGTCCTTCTGTTCATATGCTGCTGTACCCGTAACACAAGGGAGTTCTCCTCTGGTGGACCTGTCTACATCCGGCCATTATACAAAAGATAGATGCTACTGCAAGGGTGCGTGTAACATCCCGTGTCTCTCTGTGGACGTCGTGTACAAAATGGACGTCAGCATGCACCTACAGCAGAACTTTACCACCTGTGTGACTGCCAGCTCCGGTCGTTGCTCCTTCGTAAAAGTGAACTCATCTTATCCCACTTCAGATAAGTACCCCATAGGGGTTTTTGATTATCCTTTTGCTACCGCTTTGGGTTTTTCATGTTTGGTAGAAAGGGCAAATGTAGGTGTAGATTCCACATAAGGATTCCCATGAACTTTGCCTCTTTTGTTTAGGCCAAGAACACGACCACACGACTTGTAGTATTTGTCAGGCTTTCGTCCCCAAAACCCTCAGAAGTCACTTAGCAGTCTTAAAACTTTATTTAGAAAACCAGCGACTCAAACGTCTGACTAAAGCTATGGATCCAAAGTCAGGTTCTTCAGATGAGCCACCAGTCAAAAAGGCCAAAAAATCACTGCCTGAACCGACTGCTGTACCCTCTATTCCAGCCGTATCTCTCGAGGCAGTTTAAGGCCTGGAGTCTGAGATGGAATCCTTGGCTCTTCCTTTGGCGAGTACCCAGGAGAAGGCTGTCCAGGAAGCCACAGGCATATCCCAGAAGGAATCGCAGGCATCTGAATTGGTCACCAAGGGGGAACCTAGGCTCATTTCTGAGGGCTCGCGTGGGGTCTCGCAAAGTGTAGTTCGAGAGGATGTCTCCTGTGATATTGGGGAATGCTATCTGGCCCTCCGTCAGTACACCACATCTCTGATACCTCAACATCAGTCACACAAAAAGAAGCAAAAAACCAAACATCTTGCTCCTTCCCCAATGCCTGCTCCCTCCGACGAGCTTCTTGACTGGCAAGCCTTTACTCAAGGCCTTTTGAATGCATTCCGTGCCTTATGCCAGGCCCCTGCTGTGTCTACCCCTAAGGGTAAAATGGTTTTAGATGTCTCTATTGAAGAAGAGGATTCATCAGGGGATGAATCACTCACTCACACCTCAAATCGCTTCCCCTCTGGTGTTCGCTTCCACAGCGGAGGAATCCAGTGGCACAGATTCCCCAGGGGAAGACAATACCTTTGGGGAGACTATTGCCCAGATGCAAGAATTTTTCAAGTGGGACAACAGCCAGGTCACAGAGGCCCAAAAGAGGTATTATGACCTTTTACAAATGGAGTTCCCATACCCGACTGCTGTACCTCCAGTGCACCCTGCCTTCTTGGATGGTTTCTTGGCTACTTCAAAAAATCAGTTCCCAACCCCATGCACCCAAATGCCCAGACAAATTTTACAAAGTCCCCAAGGATGCCAAATTCCTTTACAAAGCCCTTTCTGCAGACCCATCCATCATTGCTGTGGTTGCAGATAAAACCCCCAAACTCACTCCCTTCCACCTCCCTTCTCCCTTCCGATAAGGTGAGCCAGTTAATGGGAGTGCCTAGGGTAAAAAGTAACACATCTGCTACCTTAGCAGAGAGAGCAATTAACTACCAGACCCACATGGCCAAATATTCCCTGACTCTGCTTTCTGATGTGGGTAAGTAATTGGGGGACCTCCCTGACTCCCCCGGCCAAGGCTAAAATCTCTACTGTCTTGAATTCCTGCACCCAAGTAACTAAGCATATCAGGTGCAGCTGTGATGCACTAGAGGCCTCATCTAGAGCTGTTGCCTCTGGATCTGTCATTAGGAGATACTCCTGGCTTAGGTTGCAGCCTCTTCCTGATGACAGTAAGTCTAAATTCCTAGATGCTCCATTGGACAACAACGCTCTCTTTGGTTCAGCAGCTGCTGAACTTTTCAAGGCCCTTCAGGAGAAGGGTAAGAAACTACAGGATCTGAGACACATTTTTGTCTCCCCAGTTCCACACATTCAAAGGAACTACCCTGCAAAACCTCCTTTATCAGTAGGCTTGCCAGACAAATGCCAACCAAAGGAAAAAGAGATTCCAGGAAGCAGCTGTCCTCGAGGTCTGCTCCCTCTACTCCCAAACAGCCCTTTCAGGCCAAGCCTGGTAGGCAGTGACTGCCAGACATTGGATCCAGACACTCCTCTTTTCATGTCTCTCTCCCCCCCCCCCCCACCCCCGCTTGTAATCAGGCCACCTAGGACTCTTGGGTCCTCTCAGTAATAAAGCAGGGATACTTCATGATATGGAAATCCAAACCTACATCCAAAGGAATTCCACAACCCCCTTGAGACCAGCTGGCTTCCTTTCCCCCTGTTCTTCAGGAACTCCTCCCTCAAGAAACAATTCAAGTACCTCCTCTTGCAAGAGGAAAGGGATTTCCCTCCAGGATGTTCTTGGTTCCCTGGAAAGAAGGTCCCTGGAGACCAATCCTGGATTTGTCCCATCTCAACACCTTTCTCCAGGTACCCTCCTCCCTTCGGATGCTCACTCTTCCTACCCCTGATCCTCCCACAGGCCTTCTTGGTATCTGTGGATATAAAGGACGCCTACTTACACATTCCAGTCCATCCCTTATTCAGGAAATTCCTCTGGTTCTCAGTGGGTTCTGCACACTTTCAATTCTGTGCTTTACCCTTTGGTCTCTCTACGGCCCCAAGAGTGTTCACAAAGTGCCTCGCACCAGTCATGGCCTTGGCAAGATCAAGGGAAATCCAACTCTTCCTCTATCTAGATGACATCCTCATACAGGCCCCATCAGTTCCAATGGTTTTGCAACACCTAGATTTCACAGTTTTACTGTAAACCTCAAAAAAATCTTCTCTGATACCCTCCCAGGATCATGTCTTCCTGGGGTGCAGGATCCTAACAGAGAAAACGATGGTATGCCTTCCTCCAGAAAAAATATTGCATCTTGCTTCTTATTTCAAGGAGTTACTGCGCCTCAAAGCCCTGTCGGCCAAGGAGTTTCTCAGACTCCTGGGATTCATGGCTTCCACCATCTCCATGGTACCCTTGGCAAGGCTCCAGATGAGAAAATTCCAATGGTACTTGAGAACTGTGTGGAAACAACATTTGCACCCCCTGGATTTCATGGTCTCCATGCTTCCATGCCTTTCCAAGGAATTGAATTGGTGTATAGCCCAGATAAAGGCCAACCCCCGCCCCCCCCCCCCTCAAACAGGTCCTCTTCACAGATGCTTCAGACACAGGTTGGGGAGAAACTTTAGGAGACTGGAGAGTGAGAAACTCATGGATCCTCACTCAACAGAAGGAGCACATCAGTATCAAGGAGATGAGAGCCTTGATACTGGTCCTCCGTATTTTCAAAGATAGTCTCCTACCAGGCACGCTGAGGTAGTACATCAGCAAACAGGGGGGACAAGGTCCTACCTCCTGTGCAGCTTGGCTCTGCAAGCTAGGGAAATCAGCCTACAGAGGCAAGTCTGCATACCTTCAGCAGACAGTGTGATGGCAGATACTCTAAGCAGGACCATGACTCAGTCTCATGAATGGATGCTAAACAGGGATGTGTTCCTGGATCTGGTCCATCGATGGGTTATTCCAGATGTGGATCTGTTTGCCTCCCCCATGAACAGACAACTTCCAGCCGCCTGCTCCAGGGTACCACATCCAGAAGCATGGAGGGTGGATGCTCTCTTCTTTCTCGTGAAAGGGGATGTACGCTTATGCATTTCCCCCCTTCCTTGTTATGCAAAAAGTTCTGCTGAAAATTCAGAAAGAACAACCATAAATCTTGCTGGTGACTCCCTATTGGTCAAGGCAGCATTGATTCCCCCGTGACTCCATCTAGCCAAGGGCAGTCACCACAAGTTACCCCACTGGATGGACCTATTCACACAAAAGAAGGAAACACATTTACAACCCCGAGTTGTCCACTCTGAATCTCACATTGTGGGTGATAGGGCATTGATCCCCTTCAGACATCTAAACACAGAGTATGTGCTTCAAGTTCTGCAGGAGACCGGGAAACCAACTGTCAGGAAATTTTCTGTCTGGTGGCAAACACACTTTACATCCACTGGCAGTAGAGCCCCCAGTGGTCTTGTCTTACCTGTGTGAATTAATGAAGTCTGGACTGTCTTATTCTTCCATTAAGACCCATTTATCTGCCATCTCAGCATGCCTGCCACTCACCCCACCTCTGGCTTCTAGGCTTGGAAGTGAAACTATTTTTGAAAGGGGTTCTGCACCTTAGACCTCCAAGGAAGCCCATTCCATCCGTGATCTAAATTTTGTTCTGGAGAAGTTGACTGTATCACCCTTTGAGCCATCCAAAGACTGCTCTCTCTAATACTGTACTTGGAAAACTATACTCTTGGTGGCCATTATTTCAGCCAGAAGGTTTCTGAATTACAAGTCTTTATGGCCTGTCAACCTTTTACTGTTTTCCATAAGGGCAGGCTGTGTTTACGTACTAACCCAACCTTCATGTCCAAAGTGGTCAATGAGCTGTCCTTGAATCAGGCCATCAACCTTCCTGCCTTCTTCCCTTCACCCCAAAACCCGGCAGAAAGGATCCTACATTCCTTAGATTTACACAGACAACTCGGATACCATTTGGCTAAGACCAAATCCATCCGTAAATCAGAGAGACTCGATCTCCTACCACCCAAGAGCCCTGGGACACCCTGTTTCCAAGCAAATCATATCTTCTTGGGTCTCCAAAACCATCTCTTTTTCAATTCAGGCCATGGCAAACAGCTTCCCTTCACAGTAAAGGCACACTCCACTAAGAGCAGTGTCCTCTTCTGGGGCCTTTTTTCAAGGGTTTAGATACGGCTGCCATTTTAGAGGCAGCTACATGGTCCTCTGCCTATACCTTCACCAAACACTACAAGTTGGACATCATTTGTAGAGCCAGAGCAAGTTTTGCCAGAGCTGTCCTTCATGGCTTTATGGAAAATGCTTCTGTTCCTCCATCCTAACCTTAAACAGGAGCTTTTACAATCTTTCTTGTGTTATGGATACAGCAGCATATGAATAGAAGAACATAGTATAGTTTTGTAAAATCATAACTTTAGATGTCCTTTTTTTCTATATGTTGCTGTATAATTTCCCACCCTGCCTTCCCCCTGAAACTTGCCTGACTCCTGAGTACCCATTCTGTAGTCGTTTTTTCCGGCGGCATTCAGTTCTGAAGTAGGTGCGTGCTGACGTCTGTTTTGTACCCGATGTCTGTTTATGGCCGACATCCTCTGAGAGAGATGCAGGACATCACGCACGCTTGCAGTAGCATCTATCTTTTGTATAATGGCCGGATGTATGCGAGTCCACTAGAGGTGAACCTCCCTTGTGTTATGGATACAGCAGCATATAGTAGAGAAGGACACCTAAAGTCATGGTAAGATTTGACACTACTGTACTTTCCTGTGGTACTTTTCTGCTAATTACACATTTTGTTTCAGAGGCTGGGGGAAAAAGACAGAAAAAAGAATAGTTGTGTAAAATCTTGCCATAACCATAGATGTCCTTCTCTTCCGTGTTGCAGTTTTCATATTGTGGGATATCCAGCCCCCAGGCGATATGACGTCAGCTCCTGTACAAAAGCTTAAGCCTGGCTGCTGTAGGTGCGTGGGACGTCACACACAGTGCCATAAACAAGGTACTATAAATGTAACATCTGCACGCACAGACCTCAGAACTTGAAGCCCAGATAAGTGTGAATAAGCACAAGGAGAAGCTGAAGAGCAAATGTCCCTGCGTGGCTGAACAGAATAGCTTGTAGGGAGAGGATGCATAGATGTAGACCAAGCATCCATAAAAAGGAGAAGGGGTTTATAGAGGGAGGGAAGGAATATTGCAACATGGAAGAGGAGGACATCTATGGTTATGGTAAGATTTTACACAACTATACTATGTCCTTCTATTCGTATGTTGCAGTATTTATACTGTGGGAGAGTACCACAGCTTTAGGAAGAGTGATGGGCGGGGGTAGAGGATTCTAAGAATACCTGCAGGATTGCCCTGGCAAATCCTGCTCTGGCCCTGGAGACGTGGTCCAGCTTGTAGTGCTTCCATGATGGAGAGTGTGTCCTGCCCTCTGAGAAAGGCTTTTAGAGGTAGCCATTCCTCTAGTGGAATGAGCTCTAACCCCTAGAGGCAATGGTTTGCCATGGTGAGAGTAGCAGAAGAGAACGGATTTCCTAATCTAGGAGGAAATGGTTTGTTTGGAAACTGCCTTACCTGGAGCCCTGTGGTGAAAGGAGATGGAGAGTTGATCAGACTTTCTGAAAGATTTATTTTTGTCTAAGTAGAATCTTAGTTGTTGGTGCACATCCAGAAAATGAAGGATCCTCTCTGTGTTATTAGATGAAGAGGGAAAGAATGTCGGTAGATGAATAAACTGGTTAAGAGATGGTTCATTCACCACTTTGGCCATGAAGGAAGGGGTTAGTGTGCAACATCACACTGTCCTTGTGGAAGGTGGTGTAAGGGGGCAGGCCATGAGGGCCTGCAGTTCAGACACTCTTCTTGCAGAGGCAATGGCCACAAAGAGAATGGTTTTCCATGTGCATATTTGCAGGAAAGCTGTGCTTGCTGGCTCAAAAGGAGGAGGTAGGGTTAGTTTTTCCAGTACGAAGTTGAGGTCCCAGGTTGGAGGAATGGGTTTCCTTGGTGGTCTGATAATGCAAGGCCCCTCTCAGGTAAAGTTTAACATCCAGTCTGGAGAGCAGAGGTATGTAAAGGCAAGCAAATGGCAGAAAGGTGGACTTTCAGAGATGAATAGGCTAGTCCTTCCTTAATGAGCTCACATACATAACTAAGGACCAAAGAGGGATCTGCTTGAAAAGGGTCCCTGTCTTTAAACGCGCACCAATTTGTGACTCTATGGCATTTGGACAAATAGTTTTTTCTGGTTGATGGTTTCCTTGCCCCCCTCAGGACTGAAAGCACGTCTTCTAATTACAGTTGTCTGAAAGGGATCAGAAGTTGATCACCCAAAGGGTCAGATGCAGTAAAGGCAGCTGAGGGTGACTGAGAGATCCCTTTTGTTGGGTGAGCAGGTCCACATTGTGGGGTAACATGTGGTGATTGCCCTTGGCTAGGAAGTGAAGAAGGGGGAGCCAGTATTGCCTTGGCCAATAGGGAGTCACCAGCAAGATTTTTGGTTGGTCCTTGTTGATCTTCAGTAGGACCTGGTGTATTATTGGGAAGGGGGGAAACATACAGGAGCATTCCCTTCCATGGAAAGCTGAAGACATTCACTCTCCATGCTAGTGGAGAGTGATCCCTGGAGCAAAATCTGTTTGTCTGTTGTAGGGGGAGGCAAATAGATCCACTTGAGGTGTGCCCCACTGGTGGACCTTGTCTAAGAAGGTTTCCCTGTGCAACATCCATTTGTGCTGAGGGGAGGATGTTCTGCTGAGCAAATCTGCTTGCTTGTTTTCCTGAGAGGGGATGTAAGAGGCCTGCAGTAAGAGGTTGTGTCTGGTTGCTATTTCCCAGATTTGTAGAGTTATCTGACATAACTGTTACGCCTTTGTCCCTCCTTGCTTGCTGAGGTACCACATGACAGTTGTGTTGTCTGTCACAGTGTGTAACAGGCCTGGTTGCAAGACTGCAAGGAAAGCTTTGAGAGCCAGTAATACTGCTGTCATTCCCCTGACACTGTGTTGCTTTTGAAGTGCAGGGTTCCAATGCTGTTGTACCCTGAAGCCCTTGAACTCTGCTCCCCACCCTAAATCTGATGCATCTGTGTGCATGGTTTGAGTGATGGGGGGGTATTTGAAGTCTGGTGCCCTGGTTCTGTCAAACTAGCTGAATCCACCACTTTAGTTCTGTTTTTAAGGCAGGGCAGGAGGGGAATAAGTTTGTCTAATGAATGTTGACTGAGACCATACATTTTTTAAATACCATTGGAATTTTATCATGTGCATCCTGGCTAATGGGCGCATGGGAATGGTTGCTGCCATGAGACCTAGGACTTGGGAGAAATTCTTTAAGAACAAGTTGTGTAGTAATTGTTTAATTATTGCATCAATTTATCAATTAAGTGATGTATAAAAGCAGGGACACAACTGAATGTTTTTATCTGAAGAAGTTGTACCATTGACGAAAACGTTTTATCTACTGTGTGGCGTTTATATAATAAATCAACTTGTGGAGTTCGTTGTCTGGAGGTGTTCTTTTGGCTGTCCTTATCGTGTGGTTGGCTCCTCTGGGTTGCTGTTCCTGACTTGCTTGCATTCGTGGAGTCAGTTGTTTTGCTGATGTCCTTCATGGATGCATCTGCAGTCATAACAACTAGGGGTTGTCCTGTCGTCAGGCAGCCCTTCGGTCGGCCGGATTCCAAAGTCCGCGTCCGGCTTCGGCTGATGTCGCACTTCACCCGACGTCATTGGTTTGTTTTATGGCAGGTTCCGGTGATTCAGCTCCTATCGCTTTTGGCACTAACACGGAGGAGGGAATTCAGTTTAACTCGGCTGATTCCAGCCAACTAACGGGACAGCTTACCCTACTAGTACAGTTACTGACTCCTTTGGGTCATGGCATTCAAGCGCTTCTCGCTGAACAGCGAGAGATACTTAAGTTGCTTTCCACCAAACCAGCAGTTGCTGTTTCACGGGATGGTCCGAATGGACAGAGTCGCTCTTTAAATGTACCAGTGGGTACGGACAGTAACTTTTTGAACACTCCAGCGGTGCTTCGGGATTCTGGTGAGGCAGAATTAAATAACTCTTCCAGCCCTAATGCTCAAGGGTTTGTTATACCTCCTGCCTCTACTTTTAATGAATGGGTAAATCGCAAACCCAATTTTCAGTTTGATGAACAAAATGACAGTAATGCAACGGGGACTGTTTCTTATTTTTTTGACAGCATGCAAAAGCTTGAACATGCTTTATACAGGTACAAAACTCTTGAAATTGATAATTTGTATTTAAAGGAATGTCTACACAAAAATATTGTACCAAAAGGTTTAAGGGTTCACAAATATCCTAACCATGTTGTGGCTGGGAGTGAATTTTATAATGATTTAATACAAGTGTTTGATGAATGTGGCTTTGGGATTGTAAAAGCCATTATCAAGAGGAATGATTTAGAAATTAACAGTTTGCACAAAGAAATTACAAAGTTAAATGCTAATGTAACCTCTGACCTGATGTTTACACTTGATGCTGAGAAACAAAAATATTATGATATTAGAAGGCAAGTGGACATACAATGTGACATTGTGATGAAACGCAAACATAGGAAGTTGTGTAGGGACATTAAGGAGTATCAGGAAGGCAGGCAATACCCTAATCCACCCCAGGTTAGGGGTGGGTATCTGCCTTCACTGACTTCTAGAGATACTACAGGTGCACATGAAATTCAGTCTCCTGTTCAAGTGCCCCTTTCTCCACCCTGCCCCCCTCCCCCAGGTTTTCATGTAGATGAGATCATTGATGACCCCTTACCCAGGAGATCTGAGCGTCTCCGTAATCAACCACATAACCAACAGTTGAATGATCATTTTTTGGGGTATCGATCCCCCCGTCAGATTGGAGGGGTACAAACCAGAGGGTGGAGGAGGAATCACCAGCGGGATTGGTAAATGTGGATTCAGTTGAGGTTACAGTAATTGGTGATTTTACTATGCACACCTTGAATGGTTATCACATATACAACTATAGTAGTGCTGTTATTAAGAAACTAAGAGTAATGCTACTCAACGCCAGAAGTCTAAACCTGTTTACCAAGGGTTTTTAATTTGTTCCTAGCAGGGGCAGGAACTTGGTTAACACCATTCTTGATGTGAAACTTTTCATATGTAAACTGAATTTACAGAACTTGTTCGGGTCCACCAATATGGGGCAGGGTTTGATGCTTAAGAAATCTAGCACTTATAACCCACCATTACATTTGCAATTAAAAAATTTGGAAAATAAGATTGAACAACAGATTCGTGGCAGTAAGCGGAGAACACCACCGGTTTCCAACCTTAACCATGCAGAAGTTTATCTTTTGACGGAATTAAGCAATAATCCATTGTTAAGAGTTATGGAACCTGACAAGGGTGGAGGCACTGTTGTAATGGATTCTATTTTGTATGAAGCTAAAATGTATAGTATCCTACAGGACACTAGGAAATATACTACTGTTTCACTCAATGAAGTGCATCTCTCATATAAAAAAATTGATCTGGCACTCAAAGATTTTTTGGACCAAGAAGTAATTGAATTTGATCTTTTTACATTCTTGGACAACCCCCACCCCAGAATACCCACTGTCTTTGGGGTGCCAAAAATACATAAAAACATCCATGACCCCCCTTTTAGGCCCATTGTGGCTGCTCAGGGTTCTAAAACCAACAACCTTTCCAAATTTTTGGATTGGAAATTAAAACAACTATGGGGGAAACAAGACCAGTTACTTAAGGATTCATGGCTATTTTTACAGGGTATAACCAATGATCTTTTTAGGTCTGACCTAATCTTTGTTACCATTGATGTGGTTGACCTGTTTTCTGTGATTCCACACACAACAGGTCTGAATTGGATTGAGGAGGCTCTCTGGGAGTGTGAGGGAGTTACTAACAACGATGTTCATCTGATCTTGGCCTTATTGGATTTGGTTTTGAACTGCAACTATATTTATTTTGATGGAGAATATTTCCAGCAGATTTCAGGTGTCTCTATGGGAGCAAACTGTGCCCCTACCTATGCCGATATGATATTGGCAGTATGGGAGAATAAATTTGTCCTTAACTGTGAGTTTTCTAAACATTGGATACATTACACCAGGTTTCTGGATGATATATGCATATTTTGGACAGGCCTGAGACAGTCTATTGAGGATTTTGTCACCTATTTACACTCTACAACCACCTTTTTGCAGTTTACACACACTATATCAACAGAACTGGTTAACTACTTAGATGTGACCTTGGTGAAAGAAGAGGACGGCTTCCGTTCATGTGTTTACAGGAAGCCGAGTTTTTCCAATAGTTATTTACATTACAATAGTTCGCACCCACAATTTCAGAAGAGGTCTATTCTTAAAGGTCAATTTGTCCGGGTTTCCCGTATGACCTCAACTTCCATCAAGAGAGTGACAAGCTTACGTCCCTATTTCTAGCTAGGAGTTACCCTATAGCGTTGATTACTTCAGTTAGGGAAGAGGTTCAGTTAGCTAGGAGCACTAGATTTGCTCCTATTTTGGGCAAAGAAAAAACAGTGAACAATATGGACCCTACCTGCAGTTTTTCCAATGCATTTGGTACTAGTCAGATGTTCGTTATTGAACACAGTTTAGATGTGGGGGACATTAGAAATATTGTTCAAAAAGAATTAAAATCTTTTGTGGACTTCACTGATTTAAACAATTTAAAAGACTTGTCTTGCAAATTTGTATATAGAAAGGGTTTAAGTATCAAGAGAATTCTGGAACAGAACAACCAAAATAAATTTGAACATCGTAGAAAAGGTACATTTCGTTGTGATAGATGTCCACAGTGCAAGTATCTTATGAACCAGGAGGTTATATATTTGGAGAGTAGGAATAGAAGAATTCATTCTCATCATTTTTACAACTGCAATTCCACTGGCATAGTATACTTGGCCATATGTGTTTGTTGCCAAGCATTCTATGTCGGTAAGACAGAAAGGCAACTTAAGAGACTCATCTACGAGCATGTCTATGAAATACAGAAAAAGTGCACCACAAATGCACTATATAGACATGCAATGGTATGTGAGTCTGCATATTTCAAGTTTTTTGTATTGGAAGCAGTTATTAAATGTAAGAGGGGCGGCAATTGGGCAGCACGCCTTTCTCACAAGGAAACTTATTGGCAGATTTTGTTACAAGCCAATAAGTTTCCAGGTCTGAATGAATCTATTTCTATTATGCCCTATTTAAAACTAAGGGCTGAACAGTTATAGGACTGAGATTTCTTTTGTAATATATTTTAATATTTGAAATATTATGTAATGAGAATTCTATTATATATGTTCTATATTAATTAAGTTGTGAGAATGTAAACAAAGTTTTTATTGACTTAGATATAATTTTAAATTTAGTTTAATTTGTATGTAATGTTTGCATCGAGATATGAGAGTTTTTTAAAATAATTTTTTAGCTTTCCTGCCTATTGATTGTGTTTTATACAAAACTTTGAAATATTTAATTGTATTATTTGTGATTCGTTACAAATATGGGTTTTGTTTTAAAGCAAAAAGCAGAATGTTGGGTGAAATGTTATTACCTAAATAATACACATTTACATAATTTTATGTCTTCAATTGGTGCTTAAAAGGGTAATTTCAGTAGTGGATTCTTCCTCTTTAAGAACAAGTTATGTAGTAATTGTTTAATTATTGCATCAATTTATCAATTAAGTGATGTATAAAAGCAGGGACACAACTGAATGTTTTTATCTGAAGAAGTTGTACCATTGACGAAAACATTTTATCTACTGTGTGGCGTTTATATAATAAATCAACTTGTGGAGTTCGTTGTCTGGAGGTGTTCTTTTGGCTGTCCTTATCGTGTGGTTGGCTCCTCTGGGTTGCTGTTCCTGACTTGCTTGCATTCGTGGAGTCACTTGGGAGAAATTGTCTTGCAGAGAGATGGGATTTTGTAAATAAGTCTTGAAAATGGTTGGAGAGAGAGTGCACTTTGTCCAGTGGGAGAAAGGATCTCATCAAGTTTGTTCTTATCCTGCAGCCTAGGAAAACATTGTCCTGCTGAGGAAGAAGTGAGGACTTCTGGAGGTTGATAGTGAAGCCCAAGTTGTGGAGGACAGTCATTGTGAATTTGAGATGGTTTTGCAGGGTGGATTCTGATTCTGCCAGAATAAGAATGTCATTCAGGTAAAGGTAGGTTTGGAGTCCCTTGGTTCTGCAATAGCCAATGGCTGGGGCCAGGCACTTTTGAAGTACTCTGGGAGCAGTAGAGAAGCCAAAGAGCAAGGCTGTAAACCTGAAAGTGTGACGAATGTCCAGTGAAGCGCAGAAACCTCCTGTGGGAGGGTCTGATAGTGATGTGCAGGCAAGCATCCTTTAGATCCAGTGACCATGAAGGCTTTGGGTGGAATGAGGGGTAGCAAAGTTTGTAGGGAGAGCATCCTGAAGGACAGAACCTTTAGGGACAGGTTTAGATAAGTCCAGGATTGGCCTCCAAGGGCCATCTTTTTGGGGGACTAGGAAAAGGCAAGAATAGAAGTCTCTTCCTTCTTGTCCTGAAGGAACTGGCTCTATAGTTCTTAGAGTTAGGTCTTTCAATATAAGAGAGAATAAATGTAGCTGGTTTCTTGGAGGGAAGGGAATTCTTTTTGGCCTTGGCTTTTCCTTCCAAGATAGAAAGTATCCTTTTTGGGTGATGGAAAGCACCCAAGTATCCGAGGTAATTGTTTTCCAGAAGAGGAGGCATTGGGTAAGGCAGGCAGACAGAGGGAGGTGATCTAGGCAGTCACGCTGAAGTGGAACCTCCTCGGTCAGGAAAAGGCTGCTTGGCAGGTCCCTGGGAATTAGGAGGTCTGGAGTAAGGCAATCTCCTGGACCCTTTACAAAGGTCTAGAGGAGGAAGGACGAGATGTAGACTGAGTTCTTCATACAAAAGAATTCTTAGGGTAGTTCCTGTAGTATCTGGGAAAGGGAGACACCAGTAAGTGCTTGATGTCTTGAAGCTCTTTACTTTTCTCTTGTAGAGTTTTGAAAAGTTCTGATGAATTCTTCCCAAATAAGAGATTGTGGTCTAGTGGGAGCATCCATTATCTTGGATTTAAAGTCCTCTGATAGAGGTTGGAGGCATAGCCAGGAATATCTATGCAAGACAGATGCAGATGCAGCAGACCTGGCTGATGCTTCTGCTGTGTCATAACTGCACTTAAATAGAGTGTCTGGCTACTTGAGTAGCTAAAGAGAGTTTAGATGCAATGTCATTTTTTTGTGGGACAGTCAGGGTAGAAGCTAGCAAGGTGGAGGCCTGAGAAACAAGATCTAAGGCATATTTTACCATGTGTGTTTGATAATTTATCACCCTAAAGGCTAAGGTGGAGGAGGTATATACTTTTTTACCCATTCTGTCCGTGGTCTTGCTGTCCTTGTCTGTGGGCAAAAGGGAAGCAGAGGGTAATTGCCTAGATTGTCTGTCAGGAGACACAGCAATGACTGCAGGGTCAGCCATGGGAGGTTTCACTTGAAACTTCTGTTCATCTTGAACTTTATAAAATCTATCTGGCCTTTTAGGGGCAGGTGGTTGAGAATCTGGATTCTTGGAGGCTGAATTAAAGGTGTCCAGAAAGGCTGGTAGAACCGGGGGAATAGCTGAGGGGGAAGGAGATTCTAATTGCAGAAGCGCAAATTATCTTTTCTGGGTATCTGTCATCAATAGTAGTATCCCACTTGAAGTACACTTTCATTTTTGTGACAGTTTCCTCAAAGGAAATATCCTCTGGAGGAGAATCCCCCTCAATAGATTCTTTGTCTGGGGGAGTAATAGTCCACAGGAGAAGCAATTTGAGACAGGAGACACACAAGAAACAGATTCCTCAGAAGAGGAATCATATTGTTCAGGTTCTTCTTCTCCCTGCTGAGTAGTGATTTAAAGGGAGGGAAGAAGCAGAGGCTGGCCTAGGGCTCCGCACTGGAATGGCTGTAGGTGCAGGGCCTAAGGGCCATAAAGGCCTGCAGTAAGGAATTGGTGAACGTCTGCCAATCTGGAGTAGCTTTGAGGCATAGGGCTTGTGCATAGGTTCATAGGTTCATACTAGGCTATCTGCCCTAGGGCATTTATAAGCCTAGCCAGAATGTGTTTGGCTTTCGCCACCCATTTTAAATTAATTTTGCTATGCCCTTTTTTGAGGTTAGTATACTGTGCCTCTGTCTAACAGTGACACAGAAGTGATACCCGGGGTAAACCTACGATCTCCCATCCACTCATCAAGATTCCTCTTGAAGAGAGTCAATGAGGGACTCTGCCTAACCTGGACTGGGATTTTATTCCAGAGTGAAGGGAGCCTCTGGGTTATGAGTCTGTCCCTCCAGCATGTCCTATTTATTTCAGTGCTGAGGTTCAAGTCTCTCGAGCATGTAGCTCGATAGGATTTGAATTTTCTGAGGTGCAGCATGTCCATTAATTCCGGGTTGGACATGGCTTTATACGTCAGGCACAGATCGCCTCTGAACAGGCGGTATGCCTCTGAGTAGAGCTGGAGTTTCTTTAACCGGGCAGCATATGGCATCTGTTTGAGCCCTTTGATCCTCTTGGTGAGGTACTTTTGGGGTCTTTCCAGTTGCTGCAGGTGTCTGGTAAGGTACATCCCAAAAGGGGCATTGTACTCAATTATGGGCCTGATGAGGGATGAGTAAAGAGGCACGATGACCTCCCTGATCTAGATGTGAATCCCTTCATGATTAGGTGAGCTATATAAAATGTTTTTCTAACCACTTTGGCCACGTGGTTGTCAAATGAGAGATTGCTATCAACTTGGGTCCCCAGGTCCCTAATTACTTCTGCTGTACTTAATGGATTACCACCTATGTGGTAATTTGTGGGCACTTTGTTTTGCCAAAGGGGATGACTATACACTTTTTGGCGTTTAGCTTGAGGCCATGGCTCTGGCACCAGTTGTCTGTTTCTATGAGGCCCTTTTGGAGGATGCTTGTGTTGGCTGGAGAGTCGATTATGGCCCAGTTTGCAGTCATCTGCGAACTTGGTCAGCCACAGTCCTTCCGTGTTGGCCTGTACCTCCGAGAAATATATACTGAACAAGAGAGGTCCCAGGACTGAGCCTTGTGGGACGCCACTTGTAACTGGTTTGGAGTCTGACATGGCTGCAGCAATTCTAACCATGTGGGTTCTGTCCTTGAGCCAGTTTGCAACCCATCTAGTGACATAGGGGTTTATATTTAAGCTGGTGAGCTTATCTATAATGCCCGAGTGGGATATTGTATCGAAGGCTTTTGCGAGGTCCAGGTAGGCTGTGTGGACTACCTTCCTCTCGTCAATGGCCTTGGTGACTGTTTCAAAGAAATCAACCAGGTTTAAGAGGCAGGATCTGCCCTTAACAAAGCCGAACTGGGTAGGATCCAGTGTCTGTAGGTCCCCAATATCTTTATTTATGAGGTCCATGATGATCCTTTCCATAGCTTTGCAGACCAAGCTAGTCAGGCTTATGGGGCGATAGTTTCCAGGATCCGTTGAGGCACCACCTTTGTGGAGACTGGAGGGACCACAGTTGCTGTACGCCACTCTTTGGGTACATATCCTGTAGTAAGGCTGAGATTGAACAGTAGTTTTATGTTTGGGTTTAGCTCTTCTTGGAGTTCATGTAGGACGCAGCCCGGGACACCGTCTGGTCCCATTGATGCTGTGTTTTTTGCTTTGGAGAGGGCGGCTCTTACCTGAGCATCCGAGATGTCAGGGGGGCAGCACTCTGCTGGAATAGATATTTGCCCTTTTGGTGGGGAGGAGGGGGGGTTTGTTGCGCTGAACCTGTCAGCTAGGATGTTGGCAATGTCTGTGGGTTTGGTGTATTTTTTGTCATTTTGGACTAATTCTGAGCATATCTGGGAATTACCACCCAGGTTCCTAACATAACTAAAGAAAACCTTGTGATTATCCTTAGTGTCCTGTGCAATTTTTTTCTCGAAGCTGGCCTTAGACGATTTTTTGAGTGCCCGTAGTTTTTTGCTAATACTGATCAGAGATGCCTTCCCTTTTTGGAATTTTGCTCTGTCATTTAGTAGCTTCCTCCTTCTATTGTATAGTTTGTTTATGGCTGGGGTCCACCAGACAGGACGTCTGCCTTTGGAGGATTGGGTCTTGGTTTTATTTGGGATTGCATGATCCGTGCATTCCTGAAGGTGTTCATAGAATGCATTTATAAAGAATTCTGCGGTCTGGGCCGTATTTTCCACAGGCCCGGGGGCTTTGAAGGATTCCACCTCAGTTTTGAGGAGTGTGAAATTTGCTTTAGAGAAGCTTTTCACTGTGGTTTTCTGGGCAGGGGGTGGTGTCTGGATGTGAACATCCAGTGAGATTAGTTTATGGTCTGATCTTACCGGTGAGGGATACACTTCTGGTCTGGAGCATAGAGTCCCCATATTGGTGATGATCAGGTCCAGTATGTATTCCCCTCTTGTGGGAGTGGTAACAAGTTGTTCCATAGCATTTGAGTTTATAAATTATAGGAACCTTTGGGCTAGGGTGTTGGAGCTAGAGTAATGCTCCCAGTCTATGTTTGGGTAGTTGAAGTCGCCCAATATAATGGTGTTTGGAGAGACCTTCATATTTTCCAGTGTTCTCATGAAGGCCGAGTGGGGTTCCTGGGTTAGGGAGGGTGGTCTGTAGCAGGCTATAAACTGGAAGGCAGTTTTACCCACTGTTAGTTGCACATGGATAGTCTCTGATGCTTCGTGCTGTGCCACCAACCTGGTGGTGTGGTTATCTTTGACGAATATTGATACTCCCCCTCCTTTTGTGGGTCGGTCCAAGTTTTGGGGCCGAAAAGCATGGTATGAGGTATAACCTGGTAGTGCTGGGGTGCTCTTGGGAGCCTTGAACCAGGTTTCTGTTACTGCACAGATATCGATTTTCTCCATGCTAAGGAGAGTTTCGAAAAGTGCATCTTGAGGTTTAGACTTCTGGCGTTGAGTAGCATTACTCTTAGTTTCTTATCCCTTGTGATACCTATGGAGGTGGGTTTGTGTTTTGAGCCTTGCCTAAAAAAGGCACTATGGGGGTAGCAAGAGCCTTTGCCAATATCCGAATGCCCAGGGGTGACAGGTGCAAGCCGTCCCTAGCAAAGCATCGTGGCTTGTCGAGCATGTCATCCCAGGCTGACAGGCATTGGATCCCCTTTGAATGACACCAATAATTAAGCCAATTGTTGAAATTGATCATCTTGTCTTCATATTGTGGCATCATTCTTGGTGAGGGTAAGATGCTACTCAAGGTCAGGGTCATACTGGCCTGGGCCACATGCTCAGAGAGCTCCTCTGTCTCTTTTCATGTAGTCCAGGGAGGTCCAGCATGGACAATGACTGAGTCATATTTGTACTTGCCTTGGAGTGACCTGAGTGCTTGTGTTATGTGGTGGATCCTAGTGCCAGACAGGCAGCTCACCGTGACCTTCTCCTTGTTCAGCCTGGTGAGTGGGACGTCAGTGTGCCTGATGATAGAGTCACCTATTACAAGTGTATCAGGTGTGTTGTTTAGCCTTAAGGGCTGTGACTGTTTGGCACACTGGCTTTGTGAGCTGTGTGTTGCACGTGTTTTGTTTTGGGGTAGCGGTTGCTTGGGTGTCTGCTTTGAAGGTCTCTGCTGCTTAGGCAGATTTTTATTTAGAGCCTCCGAGTATGTTTTTGTGTGTTTGTGTTTGGTGTGCTGTCGTGGTAGGTCTATGTGAGACTGGAATTGTATTGAGTGTGGTTTCCTTCTCCTGACTGGTTACGCCAGTACTGAGTTGAGAGAGCTTAGCCTCCAGTTTGGCTGTATGGATGCATCTCTCACATGTGTTGGAATTTATTGGGAGGAGGAGAGGGTTGTCTGTGCACATGAGGCAGTTGTAACATTGCCTCAAGATTCCCAGATTCACCAGCTGGACCGGAGAGAAGATTGACAACTGACCTTTGGACATGCTAGAATAGTATTGGGAATTCCTTTATAATTGAAAAAAAAAAGGGCCAATGGGGAACAAAGTACTCAAGAGGACTTTGTGAGAGTGTAGTGCTTTTAATTTTTTAGTGCTGACTTGTATAATTGCTTTAGTGAGCAAGTGCCAGGTAACTTAAATGCAATGTGTTACAGGTAACTTAAATGCAAAAACGACAAACAGTAACTTTCTTTTAAGTGAAACAAGGAAATGAGTACAGTAAGCAATGCAGATATCACTAGGGATCCACAGAAGCGCTGAAAAGCCGCGTTTTAGGTGGTATTAGCGTTTCAGGAAAATAACAAGCAAACAAAAAACACGCATACAAACAGAGCTACAGTCAGCAGGCCTGGTGTACCAATTTCAGTAAGAAACAGTTGAAATATGCAGGCACTATAAGCCTTTAACCAGAAATTCCCAGCTCAGAAGGGCAGAGTCCAGCCTCTCCTCCCACAAGAGTGCAGACCACGAACCTTCTTAATGTAAAATAACTGGCCTGAAGCCCAAGTGCTTAAACCAGAACTAATAAACTTTTAGAATAACAGACACTGAGCCCTCAATCAGCAGTTCCCAACTTAGAAGGATGTAAGCCACCTGTCCTGCCACCACAGTGCAGGCCACAAACCTTCCTAATGTAAAACAACTGGTCTGAAGCCCAAGTGCTTAATCCAAAAGACTTAGAATGATAGCTACACTTTAATCAAGTTACTATCAAGCAGTAATAAATACAATTGAATACTTTGAAGAATGCCTGGATTAGTGCTCAAGTTATAAGAACAAAGCTAGATTCAGCAGGCCTGGATCTAGTCTACGCTACAGCAAACAAGGTGTACCAATTTCAGTAAGAAGCAGTTCAAATATGCAGGCACTATAAGCCTTTAACCAGAATTTCCCAGCTCAGAAGGGCAGAGTCCAGCCTCTCCTCCCACAAGAGTGCAGACCACGAACCCTTTTACTGTAAAATAACTGGCCTGAAGCCCAAGTGCTTAAACCAGAATTAATACACTTTTAGAATAACTGACACTGAGCCCTCAATCAGCAGTTCCCAACTTAGAAGGATGTAAGCTACCTGTCCTGCCACTACAGTGCAGACCACAAACCCTCTTAATGTAAAACAACTGGACTGAAGCCCAAGTGCTTAAACTAAAAGGCTTAGAATGAGTTGCACCAAGAAGTAATAAATACAACTGAGTACTTTTAAGATGATGCAAAAGCAAAATAAATTAGGAAGAAACACAAATACAGTAAAAGCAGATATTTTTTTTTTCAGAAAAGTAGCAAAAACAGTAGTAAAAACAATTCACATGCAGTGCAAGCTGGCACACTTGAGTATGTAGCAATATTAGTCCACACAGTTTGAAAAAAATGTAATTAAATTAAAAAGGACTAAAGGCAAGTGCAGAAAGGGTTTATTAGATAGAATGTGGTAAAGAGATGGGACTGGGGGAGTGTCCTAGATCAAATCTACAGTGGGGCAGGCACTGCAAAAGCCACCAAATTTAAACTACAACCAAGAACAGGGAGAGGGGGGTGGGGAAGACAGTTTCAACAGAGCTAGATCTGAGGAATCAGTCCAAATTATAAAACCACAAAAAAATGCAGAAAATATACTTAAATCAGCTTATGTCCAGTTGATGTATGCAGACAAATCTCAGTAGCAAGCAACTCGATTTAAAATGATTACAAGAAATGTAACCACCACAGGTTTTAATGTTATCAGAAACCCCCCAAGCTAATTAACAGTTAAAGGAATTTCAAAGCAGTCCAACAACTACTGCAGAGCTTCAGAGACACACACAAGACAGTTTCAATAGAGCTAGATCTGAGGAATCCATCCAAATTATAAAACCACAAAAAATGCAGAAAATATACTTAAATCAGCTCATGTCCAGTTGATGTATGCAGACAAATCTCAGTAGCAAGCAACTGTGTTTTTTTTTTTCTTTCTTAGTTGGCATTTACTTAGGAGTTAGCCAAGAAACAGAGGTCTGGGCTGAAACAGGAGATGTTAAGTTGTCTATCTCGCCTTCATTCTTGCTGGATGGGTTCGGAGCCGACCTCGCCCGACTGCCACTCTAAAAGCTCGAGAGTTGGTTCCACCGGCTCGAGGCTCCCCTTATATCCCACAATGCTAGGCGAGAGTTACCTCAGATCTCGTTTGCCGCTACAGCTTCGAGGTTGGTTGCTTCTACCGGTTCCTGGTGAGTGTTAGCTTTTTCTTCTAAAAGTTACTCTTTTTACCCCTTTTTAAGTTATATTCTTCTTAGATTAGTGTAGGTCATAAAACTTTATCCCCGACCCTAATTTTTCCCGTTTCTTTACTAAAAGAACCTTTGGTTCTTCCTTTGGGCCTTAGGCCTTCCCTTCCCTAGTGGAGTGTTTGTGTAGTTTACTTTAATTTTATTGTACTTAAATTCTAGTATCACTACTAAAATTATTATTTTTTGCTGACAGGGTTTAACTTGTGTGTTTGGGTGTGTGTTTGTGTACACCTGTCAGTTAGGGAAATGTCTAAGGAAGCAAAGGTCTCCGGATTCAAGAAGTGTGATGCGTGCTGTCAGAAAATGTCTCTGACAGACGCCACACTTCTTGTGTCTATTGTCTGGGGTTTGCACCTGCAGGACTCCTGTGCTGTGTGCCATGGCTTCAGCCCCAGGGTCCTGCAGGAAAGAAAAACAAGTTAATTCTGAGAGGCTTATTGAAGCCAGAGGATTCCCTGTCAGTTTCAACAGGGAAGCCCTCTAAGGCATCGAGGTCTTCGGCTCCGGCTTCTGAGCCGAGACCTCAGGTTGTTCAACCTTGCCTTTATCGGCTCCGCCTGGAGCCGATAAGTCTCAGTCCACAGTTTCTGTGGTTCTCGGCTCCGCCGAGCCGAGGTTATTGAGGTACCCGTGTCGGCTCCGACCAGACCTTCGGAGCCGACAACTAGAAAGAGGTCTAGGTCACCTTCTCTTGGCTCCGTTCATTCGCTCCAGGATCTCCCTGCTGTCTGAACGGAGCCAAAGGTCTCATTCCTCTAGGTCATCGAGGCTGTCCGATCATGACCTTCAGAGAGTGGTGAGTCGACTACTTAAGTCCGAGGCACTAGCCCAGATGCTTCAGAGCCCGACTCATCAGTCGGTGCCTGCCCCGTCCATCAACTCATCCCTCCTTCGACTCTTTTGAGTACGGAGCCGGGTCGTGACGGAACCGAGACTGTGATTACTTCGGAGCCGAGACAATTGTCTTCGCCCGCTGCCGGCTCCGCTTTCTTTTTGGAGGAATCTCGGCGCCGACTTCCCTCGTCGGCTCCGAGGGGTGAGTGGCATCGACCCTTGTCCCACCCCCTCCCTCTCGGAGCTTCGGCTGGTGAGTTCGGCTCGACATCGACCTCGGAGCCATCACTGTCGGTGCCGAGGGGTTCTTAGCTCCTTGGAGCGGGACCTCTGGCTCTGCCTGACAGGGGTGCATTCGAGGTCATGCGGAGTGTGTTAGAGCCTGGCTCTACTCCACAGTCGGCTCCGTCCGCCTCCCTCTATGCTGCCTCAGGGTAAGTCGACTCACTCCCTCATCCCGGACCGCAGAGAGCCAGCTCCTCAGGAGCCCCTGTGGGGATTTCATCCTCTTCCGAGGCCTCTCCTGATTTGGCAGAAGAGCCCCTCGAAGAGGAAGTGCAAGAGGAAACACATTGACTCACCTGAGTCTATCACGCCAGACACAGATCTGGATGATTCTGAGGGTTCCCCTGCTCCCCTTCTGAAGATGTCTCATTTGCAGACATTCTGGAGATCCTGAAACAGAGGGGAAATTGGCCAGACCTCAACCCTTCGGAGGACGAATCTGTGTATCTTGAGGCGTTTGGCTCTCGCCCTTCCACCTCCTGGGTGTCCCCCTTCGACCCCTCATGCAGGTGGTTGCTAAGAACGCATGCACGGCTCCTGATTCAGTGGACCCCACTCCCAGGAGACCCTCTAAATTCATCACAGCTCCATCAGACAAGCAATTTTTATCAAAAGGAGTTTCTGTGGATGCTATGGTGGTAGCTGCTGCCACAAAGAAGGAACTGGCTGATCCTTCAGTGCCTGTCCATCCACCTAACAAGGAATCTAGGTCCATGGATAGGTACGGAAGCGGATGTTCTCCTCAGCGACATTTACCATGCTCGCTGAATTACCTGTGCCATTTCACTCGCCTTCAAAGGGACTTGATCAAGGAAGCGAGTGAAATGTTAAAGGATCCTACAGCTGCGGGTTTCCAAGAAAAATGAACACGCAGCTGGCTACCCTTAATTCCATATCTAACTCCTCCATGCCTCCTCTCTTATGCGGCCGATGGAGCGAGCAGAGCCGAGGGACAGGTGTAGCCTTACGTAGGCACGCCTGGATGCGGCTATGCAATTTTGCGGCCCCTTTCAAGACGCCTTTCACGGACTCCCCTCTTGCTGGATCCTCTCTTTGGTCCTCAAGTGAAAGAAACCCTGACTAGGTGCGAGACTGATGGCAAGACCCTTTCTGCCGCCGGAGTCCGTTTTTCGACTCCTTCTAGGCCTTACCCCAAAGGCCAGAAGGATGGGAAGATGTGGTTCCGTAAACAATCTCAAGGGACTTCGCCTGACGCACAGAGTCGCTTCCTACCAAAGGCAGAGGTGGGAATAACAATGGTAGACGCCGCCTAGGGGCAGGGGTCCGCAGAACCAGGGTAATCGGGAAGCCTTTCCTGACAAGCCCTTTCAGCATCCCTGAGGTGTTGCCCGACTGCCCATCTTCGGAGGCAGTCGGGGAAGATTGTCACTGTACCCAGAAGCCTGGCTATCCCTGACTCAAGACAAATGGGTACAGTCCATCATTTCAAGGCTATTCTATCCCCTTTCTTCGCTTTCCAAATCAGTCAAAAATCCCTTCCAGATGTTCCACCCGCTCAAAGGGATATAGCAGCTTTGGAAATTTCAAAACTGCTTGCAAAAGAGCAATTCAGTCAGTGCCAGCAGACCAACAAGGATCCGGAATCTACTCAAGGTTCTTTTTAGTTCCAAAGAAAACAGGGACTGGAGACCGATATTGGATCTCAGTGTCTTGAACAAATCAGTCAAGAAAACAAGATTTCGATGGTCACGCTGCAATCCATCCTTCCCTTTGGGCAAAGGAAACTGGATGTGCTCTATAGACCTTCGATGCGTACTATCACATAAAATGAACAGACGCCCAGAAGATTCCTCCGCTTCAGGCTGGGAACCAGTCATTTTCAGTTCAGGGCCCTGCCCTTTGGTCTCACCACTGCCCCCCCGGGTGTTTACCAAATGCATGGCAGTGGTAGCTTCTCACCTGGGACGACAAGGATTCCAGGTGTTTCCGTATTTGGACGACTGGCTTCTCACAGCTCCCACCAAGCATCTGCTTCTAATGGCCAGAGATTATACTTTTCGCTTGTCAAAACTGGGTATTTCAATAAATTGCGAAAAGTCTGTTTTGTCGCCTTGTCGCACTATTACCTACATAGGCTAAATTTAGATACTATAAACATGTCTGCAAGGCTAACGAACCAAAGGATATCAGACATTCACAAATTGGTGTCACTTCTTCTCAACAACAACAGAGTCAAAGCCAGGTTAGTTCTGAAGGTGTTGGGAATCATGGCAGCGCCATACCTCTCCTTCCATTGGCCAGATACCACATGCAGATCCTTCAGTGGATGCTTTTTACTCAATGGTCATACCAGGAACTTCCAATGTCTCACACCATTATGATCACGCAAGCGCAAAAGCATCTCATGTGGTGGATGTCTTCCCCCCAGCTCCTGTCGGGAAGACCATTTGTTCCACCTCCTCCGGTTGCTACTCTGACAACGGATGCCTCCCTGATCGGGTGGGGGCATTATCAGGGCAGGACAGTCCAGGGCACATGGCAACCAAACGAATGCCACTTGCACATAAATGTTCTGGAGATGAGAGCAGTGCTTTTAGCGTTGCAAACCCTTCAAGACTCTCTTCCCTTGGGAACGATTGCAATCCAGACAGACAATATGTCTGTAGTGTGGTACATCAACAAACAAGGCGGAACCAGATCATACCCCTGTGTCGAGAAGCACTCAGACTGTGGCAATGGGCGATTTCTTCTCAGCGCTTCTGATAGCAACGCACATCCCCGGAAGTCCAATCACATTATGGACAAGTTGAGCAGAGCTATACTCATGCCTCACGAGTGGTCTCTGAAAGACTCTGTAGTGAGAGAAATCTTTCTCAAGTGGGGTCAGCCTTGCTGCGATCTTTTGCTACTCCCCAAAACAGCAAGTGCAGAGAATTTTTCCTCTATTCCCTTTACCAGGCCAACCCAGCAGGGACGCCTAGTCCAAGTTTGGCCCCGGGACTTCTGTATGCATTTCCTCCTTTCCCACTGATCTCTCAAGTAATACAGAAAGCTATCGCCAGAAGGCCTCATTGATCCTCATTGCTCCTTACTGGCCTCGACAAGTGTGGTTCCCCTTTCTACATCGATTTCTTTTGAGCGACCGTGGAATCTGGACCTAGTTCCAGATCTTTTGATCCACCAGTCGGGTCAGTTTCATCGCCCTCCCCTCTCTGAACCTCACTGCTTGGTTCCTCCAGTTCCAACCGTAGCCAGGCTTCCTCAATTATCTCACTCTGTTAGAGATATATTGATAGCTTCCCATAAATCTTCCACTGAAAGATTTATTTGAGTAAGTGGAAACGCTTCTCATATTGGGCACAAGGAAAGGACATAGATCCTTTCACCGCTTCCATCCAACTAGTCCTTGATTTTCTAGCTGAACTTTTCCATGCAGGTTCATCTCCATCTACTCTTAAGGTTCAATTGGCAGCTATTTTGAATTTCCATGTGGGTATTTCTGAATCTGCCCTAATGTCCCACAAACTTTGCAAAGCCTTTTTGAAAGGAGTTTTTCTTCTCAGACCTCCTATAAGAAATCCTCCTTCTCCTTGGGACCTAAATTTAGTTCTTGCTTCTTTGATTCTTTCCCCTTTCGAACCTGCAGCTTCATGTTCCTTGAAATTATTATCATGGAAAACTCTTTCTGGTGGCTATCACATCAGCTAGAAGAATTTCAGAACTTCAAGCACTCAGTTGTCGTTCTCCTTATCTTTTGTTTCATAAGGACAGAGTTTCCTTACGAACTAACCCGCCCTTTTGCCTAAGGTGGTTTCAACATCAAATCTAAACCAAAGCATTGACCTTCCTGTCTTTTTCCCAGAGTATTCAAATAGGTCTGAACAAAAATTACACTGCCTGGATGTTCATCGTCAATTAAGGTACTACTTGGATAGGACGAAACAATTCAGAAAATCTGATCAGCTGTTTGTCTCCTATGCGGAAAGCAGAAAGGGACTTTCAGTTTCAAAGGTATCATTATCCAGATGGCTAACATCTTTGATTTCCCTGGTATATGAAATTAGACAACAAAAATTGCCTAATAAACCTAAAGCCCATTCCACCAGAGCTTTGGCTACTTTTTTAGCCTTCCAAGACAGACTGCCTATTGACACCATTTGTGCATCGGCTACTTGGGCTACTCCTCACACTTTTATTTCTCATTATAAGTTGGATTTAGCTTCTAGGCATAGAGCTAATTTTGGTTCCACTGTTCTCAGGAGTCTGTTCCGTTAGGCCACCCGGGACAAGGTGCTAGGGACGCGGTCCCATCCAGCAAGAATGAAGGCGAGATAGACAACTTAACATATAGAAGTTATGTTCTTACCATAACGTTCAATGTTAGTTGTCTTCTTCTCGCCTTCTTCTTGCCCCACCCTCCTTCCCCTGGCCTGGACAGACCTAGAGGAGTTGTGATCGTGACCTCTCTTTCTACCACCTCTTTCTTAGTCATATGCTATTATGCATATTTCTTGGTTCAGGATGTAGGTCACCCTTTTTCTTCCTGTTGTTAGAGGTGGATTCTGTTTTACAGTTATACTGTTACTGTTATAAGCTGGGGTTAGCTTACAAACGAGATCTGAGGTAACTCTCGCCTAGCATTGTGGGATATAAGGGGAGCCTCGAGCCGGTGGAACCAACTCTCGAGCTTTTAGAGTGGCCGAGTCGGAGCCGAGGTCGGCTCCGAACTCATCCAGCAAGAAGAAGGCGAGAAGAAGACAACTAACATGGAACGTTATGGTAAGAACATAACTTCTATTTGTCTTGGTCGGTCGACCAAGTACTGGTTCCCCCACGACGTCGGTTGAGGCCGGCATCTGGATTGGCTTCGCTGACATGCTCTCTCTCTAGCTGCAGTAATGGCCTCTTCCAGAGGATCCATCGAAGTTGATGGAAGAATCTGCTGTCCCTCGGCCCCTAAATTGGTAGTCGGCAGGACATCCGATGGTGGAGCGGCAACGGGAGTAGGCCTGGAAAACTTGGCAGCCTTCCTCGGTTGTTCAGATTGGGTGGCCGACTCGGAATCCATTCTGCAAATAAGATGTTTCAGTCTTTGATTCTCAAGATAAAAATTTAAACCTTCCAGATGGCTGCAAAGGGTTTTTGGGACGAATGACTGACAAATGGCGCAGGCCTTATGGTCATGCTCCTCACCTAAGCAAAACACGCACTTGTGTGAATCCTTATGTGGTATCTGACGCCCGCAATTACATTTGCTCTTTTTCTCTGACATTGGCTAAATAGCTGAAACAAAACCTACAGCAACCAAGCTCAAGTATTAAGAAAAACGAAAACCCCAATGGGGTACTTATGTTTTTTGAAGTCTTTGGACCAAGGAGCGGAACGGTCGAAGCGTACATCATCTGCTGCTGAAAAGTTCTGAGGTCTGTGCATGCAGACGTCACGTTTATAGTCCCTGGTTTATAGTCCTACATGTGATGTCCCACGTATCTACAGCAGCCAGTCTTAAGGTTTTGTATAGGAGCCCATGTCAGATCGCCTGAGGGCTGGAAATCCCACAGTATGAATACTGCAACATAGGAATAGAAGGACATCTCATTTTTTCTTCATCCTATAGTGGCTGAGAGGATCGTGGTGTCAGGTTTTGTTTTTTAAACTTAAATTATAACTTAAGACCTAGGCAATATTAACAGAAAAAAAAAAAAAATATATATATATATATATATATATATATATATATTTTTTTTTTTGGTACAACTATCATCAGTCCAGCATTACATAAATTTCTCAATTTCTACCTTCCCTTAAACCTCACACCTCCTTCTGGATATTATTTTGCATGTATTGTTCCCAAAATTTCAGTTTATTTCTGTGTAATTTGCTACTTCCCTTTTCAAAAGATCCCACTTCCAGATGTTCTTCGGGTTTCACTGTTGCAGTCATCGCTTGTGGGTTATCCCAGCTGGGTAGCCCTCGGCCGGCCTGAATATCAGAGTAAAGATGGTCCCTCCCACATCGGCTGCAGGTCGTCAAGGACTGATGTCAGGTCGTCAGTGGTATAAAGCAGGGCAGATGATGCCATTACATCAATCTTTCTTGCCATGAAGCTCGAAGCAAAAGCAGTTTGCGTGTGCGTCAGTCGGCCACTGCCAGAGTGAACTAGAAAACAACTAAAGCTAAGTACCCCATTGGGGATCTTTTTCTTACACTAACCCATGTCCGAAAAAGTAAATAATTGTCTCCACTGTGGAAAACAAATGCACCGAGGCTTTCATAACCTGTGTGTAACCTGTTTAGGCCCAGACCACGATGTCCCCAGATGTTGGTTCTGCACTCTTTAACGCTAGGACTATCTGCTGTAGAGCAGAATTTGTAGCTAGTTATCTCAAAGACAGTCCGCAGTACGAAATGGTGTCAGTTGGTCAGCATACAGTGGATATCCCAAAAAGAGAAGAGATAAAGAAAGGGACAGACCACAAAAAGTTAGGCCTTCAGACGACTCTACCCTGAAGTCAGCCACCAGCTCATCAGAGTTCAGTGAGGCGCCTACGCAGCCCCTGATGCCCCATGCTATACCTCCGCAGGCCTCTACCAACTCCCATTCGGAGTCCGGCATGCCACTGGATCAGACTGCATCTGCTGAGTTTTCAGTTGTCAGCCCCGCAGTTTGGTCCGGAGCCGCTCTGCAGGAACCGGCTTCCAAGGAGGCATTTCGGATAACCAATGCTGGACAAAGACCAACGGTCACGCTAGTGGCCACAGCCGCACCCAGGCCCATTGCAGCACTGAGACCTAAAAGCAAGACCACTCCCAGAAAAACAATTCCTAGTTGTCATCTTCCTCAAGCCCAACCTGCTCAGTCAAAATAGCTTCTTAAGATGGCTTTGGATCTGATCACCCTTATTAGAGGTAACCAGACTACCCCAGCCAAAAGAGAAAGGGACCTTTCCCTAGAGATTCTTTCAGAGCCTGACACTGCGGAATCTGTCTTTCTGGATTCAAACAATGAACAACAGCCTCTTAATACCTTTGCAGATTCTGATGCAGAGAAATTCATCCCATCTGCATCCCCCATGAGGACCTGTCTTTTGGAGTGACCTTACACATCCTCAGGGAACACTTCCATTGGGAAGCTCAGGATTACCCCCAGTCTAAGAAGAGGCTAAGAGAGTTTCTGGACCTTCCCCAGAACATAATTCCTCCCATTTTGGATGTGGTGGAGGATGTTTTCATGGAGTGTAGCTTCACACCTAATGCCCTGCCTCTTGCACCTAGAAAGCCAGACAGATACTACATGGTGCCAGCCACCCACAAATACTTATTCAAAAATCCCGCAGCAGACCCAGAGGTCATCACCCAGGGACCCAAGGGGGCTAAGGCTAATTCCTCCAAAAAACATATTCCATCTAACAAGGATAGCAGAGCACTAGGCAGATGGGGTAAAAAAAGTATACGCCTGTGCTGCCTTAGCTATTAGAGTGCTTAACTGCCAGTTCCATATGTTAAAATATCAGCAACATACCTTGGAACTATTAAAGCAGAAAATTTCCTTCTTGCCAGACAGTTCAACTTCCAGAGAGCTAGGGGAACTCTTACACTCCTTGTCTCAAGTGGCTAAGCATTCCCTACACTGTGGATACGATGCCCTAGAAGCCTCTAGCAGGTCTGCTGTTGCTGGGTCAGTCATTAGGAGACATGCATGGATAAAAGAACAACCACTGCCTGATCATGTTAAATCCAAACTCCTAGACGCCCTCCTAGATAAGGACCACCTGTTTGAATCTAAGGCGGAGGAGGTGCTCAAGAAAATGGAGGTTAAGGCCAAATCAATGCAGACAGTAAAAGATTTCCTCCGGGTACAACCTCCCAGATTTAGCAGGAACTTTCCCACCAAACACTGGTCCTTTCCTTCCTAATCTAGGACTGTGCAAAGGAAAGGGTGCAGGGACAATCCCCCCCCCCCCCCCCGGCAGCAACTACAAGGACAGCAAAGGCCCAGACAGCTGATCTCTACAACCCCCAGCGCAAGGAGTTCTAAGTCCACTCCTTGTTCTAAGAACTTGCAATGACTCATTCTCCCCCCCCTCGGCCTCCCCCAAAGGTTAGGAGAAGGCTATCCCTTTTCAAAGACAACTGGAAATCCATCATAAAGGATCAATGGGTACTAAAATCATTTTCCAAGGATACAGATTCTCCTTAATAGAGAGCCCAGTCTTAACAAGGTACCCAGACATACCATCAAATCAGCGGGCAGAGCCGTTAGCCTGATTCAGAAACTCTGTGCTCAAAGAGCAGTGGAACTGGTACCCAAGGAACAAGTTGGAAAAGGGTTTTATTCAAGATTGCTCCTGGTTCCCAGGAAAGAGGGCATTTGGTGCCCCATTCTGGATCTGTCCACACTAAAGCTTTCCCTACAAATGCCAGAATGCTTTTTCTCCAAACACTCTTTCCCACGCTGACCCCAAATGCCTGGCTGGTCACCCTGGACCTAAAGGATGCCTACCTCCATAGTCCTATAAGGGAGTCCTGCCGAAGGTTTCTTCAATTCAGGGCAGGCTCACAACACTTTCAGATGTTCTTCGTGTTTCACTGTTGCAGTCATCACATTTGGATTATCCCTGCCAGGGTAGCCCTCAGCCGTCCCGAATACCAGAAGCTTAGTATTTCTGCATCGGTTGCTATCGCTTCAGGACTAACGTCAGGTCATCAGTAGTCTAAAGTAAGGCAGCAGACGCCATTACATCAGTCTTTCTTGCCGCAGAGCCCAAAGCAGAAGCAGTTTGCATGAGTGCTGGTCGGCCGCTACCTGAGTTTCGTCTTACAAATTGAAGCTGTAGTCTTCTAAAGCTAAGTTCCCCGTTGGGGATCCTTTTTTCTTGCACTAACCAATGTCAGAAAAAGTTAACAATTGTTTCACCTGTGGAAAGCAAATAACACACCGAAACTTTAATTCTTACTGCATCACTTGCTTAGGCCCAGACCACGACGTCCCTTGCTGTTGCTTCTGTGCTTTGTTCAACACTAGAACTATACATCGTTGGGCCCTTATTGTAGCTAGATATTTTCACTTACAGTCCTCAGAATTCCAATATGGCTTTAGTAAGCCATCTGACAGCAGATCTTCTGAAAAAACGTAAAGATAAAGACAGAGACAGACCACACTGGTCCAAACCTACCGACAATGCTTCCATTAAGCTAGTCGGCGGTTCTCCGGTCCTCAGTGAGGCACTTTCGCAGCCCTTGATGCCCACTTCTGTGGATTCTCTGTCTGCTACCGAGACCCTTTCAGAGTCCGGTATGCCGCAAAACTCTTCTTCGACTAAGGATCCTGTGGTTGTCTCTCCCTTGGATGGGTCCAGAGCCACTGAGCAGGCACCTGCTTCTGAGGAAGTCCTTCGCACTAGCGATTCTCGACACAAATTGACAACTTCTTTCTCGTCTACCATTCTTTTGAAAACTACTGAGTTTCTTAGGCCCAAGGTACGAACCATACACAAGAAACTGACGACCCAATCACAGGCACCTGCTTCCTTGCCTCAGTCTCAAGCGCTTAAAATTGTGGAAGACCTTATCATGCTGATCAGGGGAAGCCAAGCTACCCCTTCCAAATGAGAGATCTGTCCCCTGTAGTCTTGTCTGAACAGGAGTCTGATGACTCTGATACATCTGAATATGAAGACATGCAACCCCTCTCTGCTTATGATGATTCTGATGCAGAGGATTCCATTCCTTCAGCCTCTCCCCCAGAGGCCTTTTCCTTTGGGGAAACCCTTCATACCTTAAGGGAGCATTTTCAATTTGAAAGTCAGGAATACCCTCAGTCTAAAAAGAAACTCAGAGAATTCTTAGATCTTCCACAGCACAGACCCCTAGCCATTCCCCCAGTCCTGGATGTTGTGGAGGATGTTTTCCTGGAATCCAGTTTGACTCCTGACACCCTCCCTCCTGCACCCAGAAAACTAGACAGGTATTAGAGTCCCTGACTCTCACAAATTTCTTTTTAAAAATCCTACTGCTGACCCTGAGGTAATTTCTCAACTGCCTAAAGAAATTAAAGCAACCTCTGCTAAGAATCCCACCCCCTCAGATAGGGATTCCCGAGCACTAGACAGATGGGGTAAAAACGTATACACCTCTGCTACTCTTGCTATCATGGCACTAAATTGCCAGTTGCTAAATTTTCAGCAACATACTCTTGTACTCCTCAAACAAATAATGTCTTCCTTTCCTGCTTGTGCAGAATCTAAACAGTTACAAGAGTTAATGCATTCTACAAGTCAAGTAGCTAAACACACCTTGCACTGTGGTTTTGACATCCTAGAAGCTTCTTGCAGGGCAGCAGTCACTGGTTCTGTCCTTAGAAGGCATGCATGGCTTAAGGAACAGCCCTTGCCAGACCATGTTAAATTTAAATTGTTGGATGTCCCCTTGCACAAAGACAACTTATTTGGCACTAAGGCAGAAGAGGTCTTAAAAAATAATGGAAGAAAAAGCAAAATCTATGCAGACAGTTAAGGATTTCTTACAAGTCCATTCACCTAGGTTCAGTAGGCATTGCCCCTCCAAGCACTGGTCCTTTCCTGCTCCCACCAGGTCAGTTCAGGCCAGACCCTGTGGAAGCAGACCCCCCAGACAGCAGCCAACAGGGAATGCAGAGATCTAAACAGTGGACTTCCTCCATTTCAAAAACAGGGAGTTCTAAGCCACCCCCTTATGGTAAGAATTCACAATGACTCTTCTACCCCACCCCCTCCCTCTGCCCACCTTTACTTACCCCTCGGAGGAAAACTCTCCTTTCACGCAAGCACCTGGGCTACCATTACCAGCGACTGCTGGGTTCTCAACATAGTGTCCCAGGGATACACATTTTCTTTCCACACCCTTCCAACTGCAAAAGGGTTCCCAGATCTACCTCCAAACCAGTGGGCAGAGGTGCAAAAGCAAGTCCTTTCCCTGCTCTCTATGAGGGCAATAGAGCACGTTCTTGCAAAACAGAAAAGCCAAAATTTCTACTCCAGACTTTTTCTGGTACCCAGAAAAGAGGGCACCTGGTTCCCCATCCTCAATCTAGCCATTCTAAGCAAATCTAGCCATTCTAAGCACCTTCCTGGTGATACCAAAATTCAAAATGTTCACCCTCCAGCAGCTGCTAGCCATTCTCTCCAAGGATGTTTGGCTAGCCACCCTAGACCTATAAGATACCTACCTCCACATTCCTATCAGGGAATCATGCAGGAGATATCTCCATTTCAGGGCAGGATCTCTACACTTTTAGTTCTCTGCACTTCCCTTTGGCTTATCTACTGCTCCCAGAGTTTTCACAAAATGTCTGGCTCCAGCCATTGCCTTTTGCAGACAAAGGAATATCCAGATTTACCCATACTTAGACGACTGCCTAATTCAGGCAGACAGCCAGGAAAAGCTTCTCAAGCACATGGCCTTTGTAAAGTCCCTACTAACTTCCCTGGGATACACAATCACTGAAAAGAAATACAAACTGGTACCCACCCAAAGGATTGTATTCCTGGGAGCAAGCCTGGACACAGCATCCTAGATGATATTCCTTACACCAGAAATGCAAACCTACCTCACATCCTACTTCTCTCAACTAGCCACCAGATCCCAGTTATTTTCAAGGAAAGTCCTGCAAGCTCTGGGGTTCATGGCATCTTGCATGCTACTCATTCCATATGTCAGACTGCATATGAGGAAACTTCAATGGTACCTAAAAAGCCTTTGGTGTCAACACTCAAAAGACCTGGAGACTCTTATACCCATGATAACCTTGCCTCAGAAAAGATTTTATTTGGTGGGTAACAGCATGCTCCCACAACAAGGGACTACCTTTCTCACCACTCCCACCCCCCCCTGCTGCCAAGACCCTCACCACAGATGCATCAGACTATGCCTTGGGTGCACACCTGGGTGGCAGGTGCATACAGGGCCAATGGAGCCCACAGCAAATCCATCTGCACATCAACCAAAAAAGGTGATAGCTGTCCAGCACGCCATGACAGCTTTCAAGCCCCTTCTCTCCCCAGGGGCTCTTCTGATCTAAACAGACAACACCACTGTGATGTGGTATATCAACAAGCAGGGAGGGACTCACTCCTACCCTCTATGTAGGCTGGCCATGACCCTTTGGCACACAGCCTCTGCCATGCAACTCCACCTGTTAGAACATTTCCTACCAGGTTCTCTAAACTCTCTGGCAGACCACTTAAGCAGAAATCTTCTGGACCAGCACAAGTGGCAGTTCAACAAAAGAACCTTCACCATAATAACTTAGAAATGGGGTACCCCGAAGGTTGACCTCTTTGTCTCCCACACCAACCATCAGCTCAGCAAGTTCTGCACTAGGGAGCATCACTGCATGGCTTGGAAAGTGGATGCCCTGTCCTTCCCTTGGGTCACTTTATCGGTCTGTGCCTTTCCTCCACTACCTCTCCTCCCCAGTGTACTGCTCAAAATAAAGGAGGAAAAACCAAGGACAATTCTTATTGCTTCAGATTAGCCTCGCCAGCACTGGTACTGACTGCTTGCGCAGCCTGTCCGCACTGCCACTATGGCATCTCACTCAGATTCCAACCCACCTGACCCAAAGGGAAGGAGAATTCTTGCATCCCCAATTGCAGATCTTCAGTTTGGCAGCTTGGCTTATTCCCTAACCCCCGATCAACCTGCCAACCTCAGTAAACAGGTTCTAGATGTTATATGCGAGGCCAGACACCCTAGCACTAGAAAGTCTTATGCTGACAAATGGAAAAGGTTCTGCACCTAGATTCAGGCTAAAGGAGCCAATACGGCACAGCCCTCCCTCTCATCCTGGATTACTTAGCTGACCTACACAGTGGTCTCACTTTTTCCTCTATTAAAATTCATGCCTCTACTATCTCTGCTCATTTCCCCACTGAGCAGCCCCTTTTCCCACACCTTCTGATCAAACAGCCCCTATGAGAGGCTAGCAACTTGAGGCCACCCAGAAAAGCACCAACCCCAGCTTGGGACCTTAACTTTGTGTTGGAAAAGCTCACCCTGCCCCCCTTTGAACCAGCCTCTTCAGCAGAGCTAAAATTTCCCTCCTGGAAGACAGCTTTCCTTCTGGCCATGAATTCAGCCAGAAGGATCTCCGAGCTGCAAGCACTCATGGCTGTGGAATCCTTCATCTTCCATGCCGACACGGTATCCCTCAGGACCAACCCATCCTTTATGCCCAAGGTGGTGCCCAGGGTGGCTCTCAACCAATCAGCTCATTTCCCCACCTTTTTCTCTAACCCACAGAACAAGGGGGAAAGGATCCTGCACTCTCTAGATGTGCACAGACAGCTCAGATTCTATCTAGACAGGGCTAAATCCTTCAGAAGGTCTGAGCAATTGCTGGTTAGCATTGCTGCAGGGACAGAGGGCAAAGCCATCTCCAAACAAACCATTTCCAAATGGATAGCACACTTCATGCATTTCTGCTACAAGCAGCACAGAAAGCCTCCCTCCAAGGGGGTCAGGACTCCCTCCACCAGAGCAGCCTCCACCTCTGCAGCTTTCCTCAGAGGAGTCCCCACCAGGGGCAACCTGGAGGCTGCCACCTGGACATCTGTTCACACCTTTACCAAACATTACCACATGCCTGTCTTCTCCAAATCCAGGGTAGGGTTTGCCTCTGTAGTCTTGCAGGGCATCCTAGCCAGCCCCTAGTTTCCCTGACTGCCTCCACCCATTTCTACCGCTTTGGGAATCAACCTAAATGTGATGACTGCAACAGTGAAACATGAAGAACATAGTACAGTTGTGTATACTTACCATAAATGTAGATCTTCGAGTGTATTCACTGTTGCAGTCCTGGTTTCCGTCCCTCCATCCCCCTCTTCTTTCTTTTCTTTCCTTACAAGGGACGTATTGGTATTTACTTTCTATTGGTGAGGTTCTTCCACCAGAACCTGGCTCAGACTTGGGGGCTTCTGACAGGTTAGGGGAAGAAGAACTGGTGTAATGGCATAGCCTGCCTTACTTTATACTACTGACGACCTGACGTCTGTCCTGAAGCGACAGAAACTGATGCAGAAATACTAAGCCTCTGGTATTCGGTCTGGCCGAGGGCTACCCTGGCAGGGGTAACCGAAATGTGATGACTGCAACAGTGAATACACTCGAGCATCTACATTTATGGGAAGTTTACACAACTGTACTTTCTCTGCTCTGCCCTTTGGCTTATCTACTGCTTCCAGAGTTTTCACCAAATGCCTGGCCCCTGTCATTGCCTTCTGCAGGCAAAACAACATTAAAATTTACCCCTATCTGGACGACTGTCTCATCCAGGTAGACAGCAAGGAAAAGCTCCTGTAAGACCTCAACTTTGTCCAAGCACACACTACCTCCCTGGGATTTACCTTCAACAAGGAAAAATCCCATTTCCAGCCCACCAGACAAATCACCTTCTTGGGAGCTCTCCTGGACACTTCTCCCAAAGAGCCTTTCTCTCACCAGAAAAACAGTTTCCTGCCCCAATATTTCTCCCAATTGGCTTACAGAACGCACCTCACAGCAATGAAGTTCTTTCAAGCTGTGGAGTACATGGCCTCCTGTTGGTGCCCTTGGCCAGACTACACATGAGAAAACTGCAGTGGTACCTAAAAAAACTGTGGTGCCAGCACACTCAATCTCTGGAGCTACAACTGCCTCTGATTCCCTGCTTGAGAGGAACTGCTATGGTGGACAGAATTCTGGACCCTGAACAAGGGCCTACCTTTTCTAATTCTTCCCCATGGCCAGACCATCACCATGGATGCCTCAGACAAAGCCTAGGGGAGCACACTTAGGAGACATGTGCACCCAAGGCACTTGGGACCTAGACCTACACATCAACCTAAAGAAAATGATGGCAGTACTCAGGGCTATCACAGCCTTCGAGAGCCACCTGAAACCAGAGGTGCTCCTCATCAAAATAGACAATACCACAGCCATGTGGTACATCAACAAGCAGGGATGAACACACTCCTACCCGCTCTGTCATCTAGCCATGCTTCTCTGGCAGACTGCCTTGATGATGGGCCTTCGTCTGATAGCCCAGTACACCCTGGGGGAGCACAGTACCCTAGCAGACTGCCTCAGCAAAAGTGTCCTGTACCCCCACGAATAGCAGCTTCTGAGGGAGATCTTCCTCTGCATCACCCAAACGTGGGGGACCCCAGAGGTAGACCTCTTCGCATCCATAGAGAACAGGCAATTAGACCAGTTCTGCGCCAGGGAGTTCCACCTGAAAAGTGGATGCTCTCTCCTTCCACTGTGGTAACCTGTTTGTCTACACCCCCCCCCCCTTGCCAGTTATGCCAAGCGTACTGCTAAAGATCAGGGAGGAAGGACCAAGAGCTATACTAGTTGCTCCAAACTGGCCCAGGCAACATTGGTACCCCTTGCTACTCAGTCTGAACAAGGAACCGCCCAGGAGCTTTCCTCTCACTGAAGGACTTCTAACCCAAGAAAAAGGGTCAGTACTGCATCCCAGTCTGCAAACTCACAGCCTATCCGCATGGCTTATACCCCAAAGGCAATTACCAACCCACTGTTGAGCAAGCAGGTCCTGGATATAATTAAGGAGGCCAGAAGGCCCAGCACCAGGAAATCACTCAGCAAAATGGAAAAGATTCAATGCCTGGTGCCAAACTAAAGGTACAAGCAGCTCCCTTTCACCTCTCTCTCTGATTTTAGACTACTTGGCAGAACTAGTGCAAAAAGGATCATCTTACTCTTCCATCAGAATTCATGCCACGGCTATCTATGCCCATTCCCATGCAGAGCAGCTCTTGTTCTCCCAGCCCCTGCTAAAACAATTCCTTAGAGGGTTATCTCACATCAGGCCACCTAGGAGGCCACCCACCCATGCCTGGGACCTGACCTATGTCGTGCATTTATTAACCTTACCTCCCTTTGAACCAGATGCCTTAGCAAAACTAAAATACCTCTCTTGGAAGACCGCCTTCCTGCTGGACATAACCCTCAGCTAGGAGTGTTTCTGAGTTGCAGGCGCTCATGGTCATTGAACCCGTCATAATCTTCCATGCAGACAGGGTGTCTCTTAGAACTAACCCCTCTTTTATGCCTAATATGGTGTCTGACATAACACTGAATCAGGCTATACACCTTCTCATCTTCTTTCGTAACCCTCAGAATGGGGGGGGGTCCTTCATTCACTGGATGTGCACAGACAACTTAGATACCATCTGGATAGAACCAAGTCTCTCAGAAAGACTGACCAGCTCCAGGTCAGCTTTGCCCCACGGGCAGAGGGGAAACCTATTTCCAAGCAGACCATTTCTAAATGGATATCCAATTGTATCATGTTCTGCTACCACTTCTGTGGAAAAATTCCTCCCAAGCCTGTCTGAAGCCATTCCACCAGGGCAGCATCTGCTTCCACTGTCGTCCTCAGGGGAGTCCCTACCTAGGACAGTCTAGAAGCTGCCACTTGGACTTCCATCCACACCTTCTCCAAACACTACCTATTGCTTTCACCAAACACTACCTATTGCTTCTTTTCTCCAAAACCCGGGCAGGCTTTGCCTCTGCAGTCCTGCAGGGCATGCTAGGTCCTACTTAGAGCAATGCAAGCCTGTTTTTCTATTCCTTCCCTTCTACCATCCACCCTGCCTTCAGCTTTGGGAATTTTCCCACAAGTGATGACTGCAACAGTGAAACATGAAGAACATAGTACAGATGTTCATCGTGTTTCACTGTTGCAGTCATGACTGTAGGGTTCTCCCCTGCCAGCAGGCAGCCCTCGGTCGGCCAGAATCCCAAAGTCTGGATCCGGCGTCGGCTGTTCATCCATGCTCCCTGACGTCAGAGTGCCAGGAGTACAAAGCTGACAGCCGACGCCATCTTCTCCAGTTTTTCTTGCCCCAGATGTCAGGAGTCCCAGAATGAAAAAGGCCCCATAACCTTTGCAAATACACCTCAGAAGAATGGTGAAAAAAGGAAATACACAAAAGTAAAAATAAGAGGGGACAGGAGGGAGGGAAACCCAGACTGCAACAGTGAAGACACTGGAACATCTACTTTTATGATAGGTGTACACAACTGTACTATGTTCATCGTGTTTCACTGTTGCAATCATGACTGTAGGGTAGAATCCCAAAGCTGAAAGAAAGGGAGGTGGTCATAAAGAGGAAGGGGTGGCTAAAAAGCTCTGCAAGACTACAGAGGCAAAGCCTAGACTTAGAGTAGAGAGGTAGATTGTAGTGCTTAGAAAAAGTATGCACTGAACTCCAAGTTGCAGCTTCCAAAATGTCCTTGGTAGGAACTCCCCTGAGGAAGGCCGCAGAAGTGGCAGCAGCTCTGGTGGAATGAGTCCGTATACTCCCTGGGATTTGCTTTCCATGGTGAGAATAACAAAATCTGATTCCATGAGCAATCCATTTAGAAATGGTCTGTTTTGAAATGGCTTTACCTTGGGAACTTGAAGCATAAGAAACAAACAATTGTTCTGATTTTCTGATGTCCTTTGTTCTGTTCAGGTAAAAACGTAGTTGTCTGTGTACATCCAAGGAATGTAAGATCCTTTCCCCTTTATTTTGAGGAGTGGGGAAAAAGGTTGGCAAGTGGATAGTTTGATTTAAAGCCACTTTGGAAACCATCTTAGGCATGAAGGTAGGATTAGTCCTCAAAGATACCCTGTCTTGATGAAAAATAATATAAGGTTCCACAGCCATAAGAGCTTGTAACTCTGAAACTCTCCTGGCGTGGGCCACCAACAGACATCCACAATAAAAGAGACGTACGTGCACACCATGCTCAGAACTTCTTTGCTGCCAGTGGGATTGCCAGTCCAAACATCGCTCTGCTGTTGGAATCACTTGCTTGATTAAGAAGTGCCCCATTTGGGGAAACCTTTATTTTGCTGCCTTGTCCTTTACTGAGGTTCATGTCATCCAGGAAAGGGAAGTGTGACTCTGGAAGACAGATTCCAGATAAGCGTAGCCATTCCTAGTGCCTTTTTTTTGCCACGGCCCTCAGCATGACCATAAAAACTGCTCCGTCAGTCTTTTGTATCCAAGATCCTCCAAGGTCAGCTATCCTTCCTTGCGATCTACTTAGAAAACCAACGTCTTAAGCTTTTAGCTAAGAGCACGATGGAAACCTCCTTGGACCCAATGACTGAGCCTGCTAAGCATAAGGCCAAAAAACATAGGCCCGAAGCTGAAGCTGCTCCTCTCGATTCAGACATCTCTCCTGGAGCACATGAGAGCTTGGAGACACGTGGCATCCTGGATCCGGACCTACAGGCCACCTTTTTACCAGATGTCCTTCATGGATGCATCTGCAGTCATAACAACTGGGTTGTCCTGTGGTCAGGCAGCCCTTCAGTCGGCCGGATTCCAAAGTCCGGGTCCGGCTTCGGCTGGTTGAATGTAGGCCTACATGAAGACTGCAGCCTTTGCACCAAATGGATACTCCAGCAAAGAAGAAAAAAAAGTATGTACCCTCCACCCCGACCCACAGAAGGAACGACAAAATTTCAGTCAAGGCCTATTGAAGGCCTTCATGGCACCTAGGCTTTCTTCAGGTTGCCCTGTTTCCCCAAAGAAATGACGTAGGCCTCAGGCCACTTCTGAGGAAGATTTTTCATCTGAAGAGGATGATAACCCTTTGGATTACTCTTCACAAATCCCCTCTTTATTAGATTATGCCTCGCCTGAAGAGGATTCTAATGGAGCAGAATCTTCTATGGAGGAGATTTCTTTTGGGAAGGTTATCTCTGGGATGCGTGACCACTTTACTTCAAATAGGACAGTACAGAGATGTCTGAGATACAAAAACTTTGTTATAACCTCTTCCAAGTACAGTATCCTAGTCCTTCAGCCATTCCTCCTGTTATACCTGCCTTTTTGGATGCTTTTGCATCCACTTCCATTCATCGTGACTCTCAGCCTCCAGGCCCCAAAAAGTCGGACAGGTGCTAGCTACAAAGTACCTAAGGACTGCCATTTTCTGTTCAAGGCTCCTGCTGCAGATCCATCTGTGATATCTGTAGCTTCTGATGAGGCCTCCAGGTTGCTTCCTTCTACCAACCTCCTCCCTTCAGATAAGGATAGTAGACAGTTGGAAAGGCTGGGTAAGAAAATCTATACCTCAGCCACTCTGACCTTCAGGGCACTAGACTGCCAGACACACATGACCAAGAACAACTTGGAACTCCTCCCTCAGCTTTCTAAACTTATTTCAGACATGCCAGATTCTGAAAACCAGGCCGTGGCATCCTCCCTCATTTCTAGTTCTTTCCAGGTAGCCACCTCTAGCGCTGCAGCTTCCTCTTCTTTGCTCAGAAGATTTGCCTGGCTTAGGCTTCAGCCCCTACCTGAGGATGTTAAGGCAAAGTTAATGGATGCCCCCTTAGACAAGACTGCCCTTTTTGGTAACCCCTCTGCAGAACTTTTCAAATCTTTGCAAGAGAAAAGCAAGGAATTTAGACCTTAAGCACATTGTGGTTTCCCCTGTGCCTAACTTTCACAGGAGCTAAACCGCAAAACAAGTCTTCATACGCAGGCAATCCAGAACCCCACTGACAGGACCCCAGAAAAGGCCTAAGATGACTCAACAGTTTTCTCCAACTTCTGCCTCTTCTTCTCAGATGGCTAAGCAGCCCTTTCTTGATCGAACAGGCTGCTTCTCGTGACTCCTCCAACAGTCTGCCCTCCCCTCCTCTTTCCCAGCACCTTAACCTATCCCTTCCATCCTGGGAACTCAACACTCAAGATTTTTGGGGGTTGAGCATCATCAAGAGGGGGGGGTACTTAATGGTCTGGCAAAAGGTGTCTTTCTTCAGGGGTATGTATACCCCTACCACCAAAAGATCAGGTACCTCTTTTCCCTCCAGTCCTGCAAAGCCTGCTAGAACAGAGCACTGTCGAACCTGTTCCCCCAGAACAAGAGTTGAGGGTTTTACTCCCACTTATTCCTAGTTCACAGCAAGGAAGGTCCTTGGAGGACCCATACTAGACCTCTCCTAACTCAACAACTTTCTCATAGTTCCCTCATTCATAATGGTTACTCTGCAAACCTTATTCCCTCTCATCCTCCCTCAAGCATTCCTAGCCTCCATAGACATCAAGGATGCTTACCTCCATATTCCCATTCACTCCCAGATAAGGAAATTCCTACAATTCTCAGTGGGATCCTCGTTCTTGACTTTGCCTTTTGGACTCTCCACTGCCCCGAGAGTCTTCACAAAATGTGTAGCTCCTGCGGTATCCTTTTGCAGACTCCAAGGGATCCTAACCTTCCCCTGCCTAGATGACCTGTTGATTTAAGCCAGTTCTCAAATGAGATTGAACAAAAGTCTGTTGGCAGTTGCCATCCTGCAAGGCCTGGGATTTACTACAATTTTCAAAAAAATCTTCCCTGGTCCCATTACAAGATAATACATTTCGGGCGTGCAGATTTCAAAGCAAGAGTATGGTGGAGTTGCCCCCACCTACCAAGGCATAGGAGATTTCTCTGCTTTGTTCCAGAGATTTTCCCCTTAGATCAGATGTCTGCAAGGCAGTTCCTGAGAATCTTGGGACTGATGGCATCCACCATCCCTATGCTTCCTCCAGCAAGGTTGCACATGAGAAAACTCCAGTGGTTCCTCAAGTCAGTGTGGTCCCAACATGCTCACCCTCTAGAATGCCAGATCTCTTTTCTACCCTGTCTCAAGAAGGAACTCCTTTGGTGCATAACACAGCTCTCTCTAAATCCAGACCTCCCCATTCACCCACTTCCACCAACACAAGTCCTGTTCACAGATGCATTGGACAGGGGTTGGGGAGCAGCCCTGGGTCACCGTACAGTTCAAGTAGAGTGGTCACCCTCTCAGATGAGGGATCACGTAAGCATCAAGGAAATTAAGGCATTAATCCTTGCCCTTCAAACCTTCCAATCCCTGATCAGACCAGGGAGGTTACGTATACATACAGACAACATGACAGTCTTCTGGTACATAAATGGGCGGCCAGATCTACCTCCTTTGCAGACTAGCCATGCATACCTGGAATCTAGCATGCATCTAGGTGGTCTACATCCTTTCCAGTCAGAATGATGTGGCAGACACACACACTAAGCAGATCCAGAACACAAGCCCACAAATGAATGCTTCGCAGGGATGTGTCCCTGGACATTGTCCATCAGTGGAGTATTCCACAGATGGACTTGTTTACCTCCCTTTTGAACAAATAACTCCAAATGTTTTGTGACAGACAACCCCATTCTCAGGCATGGAGAGTGGATGCCCTATCAGTGCCCTCTTGGAAGGGGAAATTCCTGTATGCATTTACCCCTTGCCACTTATTCCGAAAGTCCTGATGAAAATTCAGTAGGAAAAACCAAAACTCATGGTGGTGACTCCCTGTTGGCCAAGACAACATTGGTTCCCCCTTCTGTTTCACCTAGCCAAGAGCAATCACCACAAGTTGCCCCACAGAGTGGACCTGCTAACACAGAGCAAAGGCTCACTTACCACCCACAGTTGGAGACCGTGTGGGTGATAGGGCACTGATCGCTTTCAGGCTCCTTTATTCCGTGGATGTGTTTCAATTCCTGCAGGAGGCCAGGGAATCTAATACCAGAAAATCTTATGTTTCAAAATGGAAGAGGTTCTCAGTTTGGTGTCTTGCTAGAAACCAGGACCTGCTAACGGCAGACCAACCTGTGGTTTTCTCTTATCTGTGTGAATTACTTAATGCAGGATTAGTGTACTCTTCCATAAAAGCACATTTGTCAGCTATCTCTGCTTGTCTGCCACTTTCTCCACTCTTAGCTTCTAGGTTTGAAGCAAAACAATTCCTCAAAGGCGTCCTTCACATCATACCTCTCAGGAGACCTGTAGCTCTACCCTGGGACATCAACTTTATGCTAGAGAAACTGACTCGAGCCTTTTTTGAGCCAGCCTCTTCTAGCTCCCTCAAACACTGCACTTGGAAAACTGCCCTCCTGGTGGCCATTACCTCCTCCAAGCAGGTATCAGAATTACAAGCCCTCATGGCATTTTCTGCTCTCCTGTCTTTCCATAAAGACAAGGCCTCCATTTGGACCAATCCCTCCTTCATGCCCAAGGTAGTCAATGAATTGTCCTTAAACCAAACTATTCACTTCCCCACCTTCTTCCCCTCTCCCCAGAACAGTAGGGAGAGGATCCTTCACACCCTTGATGTACACAGACAACTCAGGTTCTACATACACAAAACTAAACCCTTTAGGAAATTGGACCAAATGTTTGTGTCCTTTCACCCCAGGGTCCTTTTTCACCCCAGGGCTCTGGGATTGCCTGTGTCTAAACAGACCATCTCCAATTGGATATCCAAATCCATTGCCTTTTGCTGTACTCACCATGGAAAAGTTTTTCCAGACTTAGTCAAAGCTCACTCTGCAAAGGCAGTGTCTTCTTTGGGGGCCTTCCTCAAAGGGTTGGACACCAACTCTAGCCTAGAAGCAGCTACTTGGATATCTGTCAACACCTTTGCTAACCACTATAAGTTGGATTCCATCTCCAGGTCCAGGGCAGAGTTTGCCAGGGCTATTCTCCTTGGCTTCATAGAAAATTCCTCTGCCTCTTCCTCCTCCTCCTCCCTTTTTTTCATGAGGTTTTGTACTCTCCCTTATGTCAGGAATACTGCAACGGATGAATAGAAGGACCTAGACTAGTTGTGTAAGAACTTACCATAACAATAGATGTCCTTCTCATTTCTGTTGCAGTATCCCAGCTCTCCCGCCTTCTCCCACATCCTGGCTTTCTTGGATACATTGATCCTCATTCCCTTAGATTGTGTCTCACCCTGGGTCTCAGTTCTGAGGGTGGTACACACTTACGTCTCTCTTATGGCCGTCTGTTGGTGGCCTGTGTCAGACGTACAGCACACCCTAGGTAGTAAAAGACTTTGATATACAATTTTTCAGTAAAATATACAGAAAATCAACATTTGCAAATCAGTATTTGCACAAAGAAAGTTTGCACCCGTTGCACATGAAAAGAGGAGTAATCAAGTAATCAAGGGGCAATTTATTAGATTAAGTAGATTGACATCACAAGATACTATTTTCTCCAAGGAAATGAAAATTTTGAGAACATTTTTCCTGGCAAGAGGATATCAGGCAGAGTATGGCTAGAATCTATAGAAAAGGAAGTTGTGGAGTTAAGAAAGAATAAAGCCTGTCCCATTTTGACTATTTGTTTACCATCTTCTACAACCAGTATGATTGTTACTGACAAAGAGTTCCTAAATGCTTTAGTTTTGCCTACTTCTAATGAAATGTGGCTTATTAAAATCATTATAATTGATAATTGGAAGATATTATTAGGTTATCAGGAATTAGTCAAAGCCATAGGTATAAGACCTAATTTCACATTCAGGAAAGTTGTGAATTTTAAGAGTTTATTAGAAAAAAAGAGTAAATTCATTTGGTATACTTAATGAAAGTACTATTAAAACTAAAGGTACCTATGCATGTTATCACTGTAAACAATGTAGATATATTAGTAATTCTTCTTCAGTTCATTTTTCCCATACAAACAGGACATATTGGTCTAAAAATTATTATACCTGTCATAGTGAAATGGTGGTGTACATAGCTCAGTGCCTGTCATGTCCAAGCTATTATGTAGGAATGACTACAAGATGTCTCAAAAAAAGAATTAGTGAGCATATTTTAACTATAAAGAAAAAAGTCGTGACTAATGCATTAGGTAAACATTCAACTATGTGTAATAATTTTAAAAAAATCATTTTTTCTGTTTTAGATAGTGTCTCCCAAGGAATTTTTACGGGAGTCAACAAAGTTATGCTAGAATGTAAAGAATCTCTGTGGCAGGTATATTTAGGAGCAGATCAAGCTCCTGGATTAAATGAACTAGTTAACATAAAATGTTTTTTACAAATGAAATGAATTTCATTTATAATTTTTTCATTTTTATATGTTTTATATGATTTGTTAAAACATTAGATCATCATTTTTTGTACTTTTATATAAGAAGACATACATGCATATATATATATATATATATATATATATATATATATATATATATATATATATATATATATATATATATATATATAATGTATTTTAATTAAATTAATCAGTTATTGACATCATTGAACATGTGACTTTTACTTTATTATAAAAAGTGCTTCTGGGTTTGGGTGAGTTGTTTCTGATGAAGTTCATGTAAAATAAAGTGAATGAAAGCGCTGAAGTTTGGTGTTCCGTACTTCATTAAGCTATTTTGAACTATTCCTGAAAGTGTTTGTTACTTTGATATACTGGCCAACGTCAGGTCATCGAGTTGGCAGGCAGCTCCCTTATGGCAGGAATACTGCAACAGAGAAGTGAAGGGACATCTATTGTTATAGTAATTTCTTGCCCAACTAGTCTTTCCCAGTTAACTCTTTCTTCCCCATCACACCTCCAAAATTTGCCATTTACCTTTGGAAAAATTCTTTGAAGTCTGCTTGGGGTATAAAAATACAAATGCAAACACTTCCAAGCAAAAATCCTAAATCACCTTGACTTTGTTGCATAGTTCGGAGCCTATACATATGTCCCCTTGTAAATTACCTATCCAGTACTCTTCTCAATCTCTTCTCACCTCCACTGATTAATTGTTATAGTTACTGAGCAATATTTTACATACCCTACTAATTATCCCATTTTTAACAGCAGCTTCTATTCTAGATTCAACTGAAAACTACCAGAGCAAGTGTTTCTTTTAGGATTCCCAATCCCTGGTAGGAAAGGCAGTGCATTCCAGATGTTTTCTTGGCCGCATTCCATTTTGTTACCTTTTCCTCTCTAGTTATTTCCTCCATTACCTTGGTTTCTTTGCCAGTTTTCCTCCAGTAAATTCCAGACCTCTATTGCCTATTGTGTTGGCTTAGTTCTTAGAATGCTTTCTACTACTTTGTGAATGTAGTATTCTATGTGGCTGCTGTTCTACTTAGTGATCTGCATCCAAAAATCCCACTCTCTCCTTGTTTTTTGAATTCACCTGTGCTTCATCATCCATTTCCACTTTAAATTATAATTTTCTGCTTGTGTTATTTATATCAGCCTTAATTGTGTAGCTCTAAAATATCTCTTCAAAGCAGGTAGTCTTAAAGTGTATGCTATATATTTAATGTTTCACTGATGTCATTTCATCCTATATGTCCTTTACTACTATGATTTTTGCTCTGGTATAATTTCTGTGAATTATTGTAGTACTTTTATATGTACTAATAATGTATTGTAACCTGCTACTTCCTTGTTAAACTATGTACATTGTTCAAATTGTTCATGGAGCTTTTCTCCCTGGGCCTGCACTGAAAATGGGTCTATGACCTAGTGGAGTTGCCCAGTAAACAAATGTCAATAAATAAGTAAACCAACTTGTTTTATTGGAAGGATCAACTTATCCCACTTAACCCTTGCCCACTTCCCCTTCCAGATAAATTCCTTCAACTTTCTATTAAGTGTTTGCCAGAACTTTTCTGATAAACTATGCCTAACCTGTATATAAAACTAAAAGGACTGAAAACATTTTTGCTTATTGTATCTTACTATCCATATCCATATCCATACCGAACAATTTCCAGTTTCTCAATTTTTGTGTCATCTTTTGCTTGGTCTTGTCCCACATATCATTTAGTTGCCATAACAGAAGCATGTTTTATTCATACACCTATATATACTTCATCTTATGTTCCCATAAATATGGATATTGCTGAACCAATTCATGTGTGGGTACATCATTTGTGGTTCTAGCCTTTGTTCTATATGATGTCAGTCTTAAGGTCCCTAGCTGTATATCCACTCACTCTTTGCCATGGATGTCATGCACAGTTGGGGAAACGGTTTGCTTAACTTTTGGACTTAGCTCCTGATGCATACCCACTCATTCTGCTGAACTTGAACGTGATTGAGAATGACAGAAGAGTTTATACTCTTCAGACTTTTTCCTAGATTTGAGAAATTTCTCATTTTGGACTGAACAGTACAATGTGCCCCCACGTTGGATGACCTACAGATGATTCTGACATATGTCAAGCAGTTGTATATGTGCCTCAGTTATTCCATGGCAGAGATGAATATTTGAGCTTTTTCTGCATAACATGACATTATGTGATGAGTGATGCAATACCAGTTAGTCAGCAGCTCTTTAAAGAAATGCTGTGACTCTGTCTTTAATTTGTGAAGCTCATACTGTCAGTGAGACTTGATAAGCTAGCCTTTCTGTCACTTCAACTTGCTGACTTTGGGATGCTAAAGTTCATTTTCTGAAAAATCTTGTTTTTGGTGGCTGGCTGTCTTCCATGGGATGTAGCCTGGAGATTCAGGCTCTAGGATGGAGCCATGTGTGGTCTTTGACAAGAATAGTGTATCTTTAAAAGTGTATCTTTCTAGATGAACCCAGTTTCCCTCTCCAAAGCTTGTTTCAAGTTTCCTTAAATCCATCCATGTTTCAGTTTTCATGGTGGTGATAAAAAGTAGAGAAAAGGGAGACTCCCTCAGTGAGCAAGTGGCAGCTAAGGTACTCCCTGAAGTGTGTGTGAATTTCAGAAGATAGGCAAGTTGTTTATCTAAGGCGAGAGGGGAGAGCTTGTGGTTGTCAATCAGCACTTTCCAAATTAATTGCCACTGTTTTTTTTAGACATTTAGCCAACCATTCATTGGCAAATGTTGCACCTTAGACATCACGTAGAATTGTGTTTCAGGAACATTTTTATTGTAGACTTCTGTGCCACAGCTATGTGGTTCTTGGTACCCATCTTTTCCAAGTGTTACTGTCTTAAAAATATGACTTTTATACAGAGAGGTTGCATTTGAGAAGCCTGTTTTTCAGGGCATCTCTCTCATCTGAGCTCTGACCTTGGGTGATTCTCTGCCTTCTTTCCCCTTGGTGGTAGTACCTGGGTTTTTCTCAAACGCAAGACCTATCAAGGTAGGTTCTCAATGTTAGATGCAGTGGGTGTATTCTTAGATATGTATGTGTATGTATGTATGTATATATGTATATATATACATGTATATATATATACAGTCAGAGTGTCAAACAGTCACAGCCCTTAAGGCCAAACAAAATGCCAGACACACTTGTCATTGGTGATTCCATAGTCAGACACACTGACGTCCCGCTCACCAGACTGAGTAAAGAGAAGGTCACAGTAAGCTGCCTGTCAGGCGCTAGAATCCGCCACATAACGCAAGCACTCAGGTCTCTCAACAGCAGGTACAAGTACGACTCAGTCATTGTCCACGCTGGTGTCAACGACCTGAGACGTACCTCCTTGGACTACATGAAAAGGGACATCGAGGAGCTCTCTGATTATGTAGCCCAGGCAGGTATGACCCTGACCTTGAGCAGCAGTATCCTACCTTCACCTAGAATGATGCCACAATACAGTGATAAGATGATCAGCTTTAATAATTGGCTTAAATTCTGGTGTCATTCAAAGGGGATCCAATGTCTGTCTGCCTGGGATGACATGCTGGACAAGCCACGCTGCTTCGCAAGGGACGGCTTGCACCTGTCACCCCTGGGCTTCCGGATATTGGCAAAGGCTCTTGCCACCCCCATAGTGCCTTTTTAGGCAAGGCTCAAATTCTAAACCTACCACACTAGAACACCAAAAAGGAAAAACTAAGGGTAATGCTGCTCAATGCCAGAAGTCTCAATCTCAAGATGCACGCACTCGAGGCCCTTCTCAATATGGAGAACATCGATGTCTGTGCTGTGACAGAAACCTGGTTCAAGGCTCCTGAGAGCACCCCAGCACTAACAGGTTTCACCTCATATCATGCCCGCCCCAAAATCCGGACAACACCAAGAAAGGAGGGGGTGTCCATATTCATAAAGGACACCCACACCTCAAGGTTGGTGGCAACGCATGATGCATCGGAGACCATCCAGGTGCAATTAACCATAGGCAAGACTGCTCTGCAATTTGTAGCATGTTACAGGCCACCCTCTCAAACTCAGGAACCTCACATGGCCTTCCTGAAAACATTGGAGGGGATAAATGTATCTCCAAACACCATCATACTAGGTGACTTTAACTACCCTAATATAGACTGGGAACACTACTCAAGCCCGAACACTCTAACCCAAAGATTCCTGGAGTTCATAAACTCAAATGCTATGGAACAACTAGTCACCATCCCCACAAGAGGAGAAAACATACTTGATCTCATCATCACGAACATGGGATCAAAATGTTCAACACCGGAAGTATACCCCTCACTGGTGAGATCAGATCATAAACTAATCTCGCTGGAGGTCCTCATCCCGCCCCCACCTGAAACAAAAAAGACCACAGTGAAAAACTTCTCAAAAGCCGATTTCACACTTCTAAAAACTAGTGTGGTCTCCTTTAAGGCCCCTGAGCCAGTGGTAAACATTACTCAAACCGCTGAATCACTTACAAATGCCTTCTACCAGCACCTACAGGACTGCATGGATCAGGCAATCCCAAACAAAACTAAGACTCTCTGTACCAAAGGCAAGCGTCCAGTCTGGTGGACCCCAGCCATAAACAAGCTCTACAACAAAAGGAGGAAGCTACTACAAGATAGAGCAAAATCCTTGAAAGGTAAGACACCTTTGATCATTATAAGTAAAAAACTAAGAGCTCTCATAAAATCATCCAAGGCAAATTTTGAGAGAAAAATCGCCAAGGACTCTAAAGAGAATCATAAGGCCTTCTTTAGCTATGTTAGAAACCTAGGAGGAAACTCCCAGATATGCTCAGAATTAGTTCAAAATGATGTGAAAATTACTGAACCTACACACATTGCCAACATATGACAGGTTCAGTGCAAACTTCTCCCCCCCCCTCCCCCCCAAAAGGAGAGATATCTATTCCAGAGGATTGTAGCCCCCCAAACATCTCCAACGCCCAGGTGAGAACTGCCCTCACTAAGGCAAAAAACACAGCATCCATGGGACCGGATGGTGTCCCCGGCTGTGTGCTTCATGAACTCAATGAGGAATTAAACCCACAGTTAGGACAGCTGTTTAATCTTAGCCTCACCTCAGGATACGCACTCCAAGGAGTGGCGCACGGCGACTGTGGTCCCACTTCATAAGGGCGGTGCCTCCACAGACCCTGGAAATTACCGCCCCATTAGCTTGACAAGCCTTATCTGCAAAGCCATGGAGAGGATCATAATGGAACTCATAAATAAAGACATAGGGAACTTGCAGACTTTGGATCCAACTCAGTTTGGCTTTGTCAAAGGCAGATCCTGCCTCTTAAACTTGGTTGACTTTTTCGAGACAGTCACCAAGGCCATTGATGAGGAAAGGCAGTCCATACAGCCTACCTCGACCTGGCAAAGGCCTTCACACAATACCCCACTCAGGTATCATCGAAAAACTCATCAGCTTGAATGTAAACCCATACATCACAAGATGGGTTGCAAACTGGCTAAGTGACAGAACCCACAGGGTCAGAGTTGCTGGAGCCATGTCAGACTCAAAGCCTGTCACAAGTGGTGTCCCACAGGGCTCAGTCCTGGGTCCACTCTTGTTCGGCATCTACTTTTCTGAAGTACAAGCAAACACAGGAGGGTTATGGCTGACAAAGTTTGCAGATGACTGCAAACTGGGCCATAGTCGAAAACACATCTGACACAGATATCCTCCAGAAGGGCCTCACAGAAATGGATAACTGGTGCCAGAGCCATGGCCTGAAGTTAAACGCCAAAAATGCATAGTCATACCCTTTGGGAAAAACAAGGCTACCCCTAGCTACCATATAGGTGGCAATCCACTGAGCACAGAAAAGTCATCAGAGATCTGGGGTCCCAGGTTGACAGTAGCCTTCGCTTGACACTCATGTTGCTAAAGTAGTTAGGAAAACCTTCTATATCACCCACCTGATCATGAAGGGATTCACATCTAGATCAAGGGAGGTCATCGTCCCCTGTACTCATCACTTATTAGACCTATGATTGAGTACAATGCCCTGCTCGAATGTCTCTGACCAGACACCTGCTGCAGCTTGAAAGGCCCCAAAAGTTCCTCACCAAAAGGATAAAGGGTCTCAAAAATATGTCTTATGCTGCCCGACTGAAAGAACTCCAGCTCTATTCAGTCTCATACCGCTTGCTCAGAGGTGACCTGTGCCTGACATATAAGGCCATGTCAAACCCAGATTTGATGAATATGCTTCACCTCAAAAAGTCTAGATCCCTCAGAACCACAAGGGCGGGAGACTTAAACCTTGACACGGTTATAAATAGAACGTGCTGGAGGGACAGATTCATCACCCAGAGACTCCCTATGCTGTGGAACAAAATCCCGGTACATGTGAGGCAGAGCACCTCTCTGGTCTTGTTCAAGAGGAATCTTGACCAATGGATGGGAGATTGCAGATATACCCCAGGGATTACTTCAGCGTCACTGCTTGACAGAGGCACAGCAAAATGATAGGCATAGTTTTTATTCAAACTAAAGGGGTGGCGAAAGCCACATAACTATGGGCTAGGCTTATAAATGCCCTTGGGCAGATAGCCTAGTATGAACCTATGAACCTATGAACCTATGAACCTATATATATATATATATATATATACAGTGCAATAAAAAAATATGTGCCCCTTTCCTGATTTCTTATTTTTTTGCATGTTTGTCACACTTAAATGTTTCAGATTATCAAACAAAATTAAATATTAGACAAAGACAGCACAGACACAAAATGCATTTTTTTTAAATGATGATTTTATTTATTAAGGAAAAAAACTGTCCAAACCTACGTGGCCCTACGTGAAAAAGTAATTGCCCCCCCCTTGTTAAATCATGAAGTAACTGTGGTTAATCACATTTTTGCGAAAGCTGAGCTGAATTTCACTAGCCACACCCAGGCCTGATTACTGCCAGACCTGTTGAATCAAGAGATCACTTAAATAGAACCTGTCAGATAAAGTGAAGTAGGCCAAATGATCCCCAAAAAGGAAGACATCATGCCGCGATCTAAAGAAATTCTGGAACAGATGAGAAACAAAGTACTTGAGATCTATCAGCCTGGAAAAGGTTACAAGGCCATTTCTAAAGCTTTGGGACTCCAGCAAACCACGGTGAGAGCCATAATTCATAAATGGAGAAAACACGGAACAGTGGTGAACCTTCCCAGGAGTGGCCGGCCTACAAAAATTACCCCAAGGGAGCAGCAACGACTCATCTAAGAGGTCACAAAAGAGCTCAGAACAACATCTAAAGAACTGCCTCAGTTCAGGTCAGTGTTCATGACTCAACCATAAGAAAGAGACTGGGCAAAAATGGCATGCATGGCAGAGTTCCAAGGCGAAAACCACTGCTGACCAAAAAAAACATAAACGCTTGTCTCACTTTTGCCAAAAAAAAAATCTTGATGGTGATCCCCAAGACTTCTGAGAAAATATTCTGTGGACTGACTACATCTGGCGTAAAAGTAACACAGCATTTCAGAAAAAGCACATCATGCCAACAGTCAAACATGGTGGTCATGATGTGATGATCTGGGGCTGCTTTGCTGCTTCTGGACCTGGACATCTTGCTATGATAGATGAAACCATGAATTCTGCTCTCTACCAAAAAATCCTGAAGGAGAATGTCCGGCCATCAGTTCGTGACCTCATGCTGAAGCGCACTTGGGTTCTGCAGCAGGACAATGATCCAAAATACACCAGCAAATCCACCTCTGAATGGCTTTAAAAAAAAAAAAAAAAAAAAAAAAAATGAAGGTTTTGGAGTGGCCTAGTCAAAGTCCTGACTTTAATCCAATTAAGATGCTGTGGGATGACCTTAACAAGGCGGTTCATGCTCTGAAACCCTCCAGTATGGCTGAATTAAAACAATCCTGCAAAGAAGAATGGGCCAGAATTCTTCAACAGCAATATGAAAGACTCATTGCCAGTTATCGCAAAGGCTTGATTGCAGTTGTTCCTGCTAAGGGTGGCACAACCAGTTATTAGGTTTGGGGGGGGGCAATTACTTTTTCAAATAGGGCCATGTAGATTTGGATAGTTTTTCTTTTCCTTAATAAAGTCATCACTTAAAAACTGTATTTTGTGTGTACTTGGGTTATCTGTGTAATAATTACATTTGTTTGATGATCTGAAACATTTAAGTGTGACAAACGTAAAAAAATAAGAAATCAGGAAGAGGGTAAATACTTTTTCATTGCACTGTATATACACACACGCACACATTATTATATATATATATATATATATATATATATATATTTGTTTCAGAGAATCTTCCCTGATGACATACCTCTCAGCTATCCCAAATTTGAGAAAATACTGTTTGGGGTGTAATGAATTTCCACAATGCCCCTTTAAATTTAGATTTACTTTTCATTTTTATTTTTACTTCTCACTTTCTTGCGGATGTCATCACACAGTGCCGGTGTGCCCATTAGCCTCACAAGCATCCAAGGGTGAACGTTATGGTAGAGCTGCAACAGCATGTGAACAAGCAGGGAAGTAAACAAACTAGTTACCTTACCAGGCAAGTTGTGCAGGAAATAAACTCTGCGTTAATGTGACTACTTAGCACATGGTTGAAGGTGGGCTTCTAAAGTTGATTACTTAGGTTTAAAAGGGACTCTGAATTAAATATTTTCCATATAGTACAAGCTCATTTTATCTTAGACATTGACATTGACATTCTTAAGAGTGAATCATGACAGATTGTTTTCTTGAACTTAGTTAATAATGTGAAACTAATGCGTATTAAGTGATACCAGTGTTAAGACAAAGTGAGGGCTGTCACACTAAAAAAGTGACAAAGCAGAAGTGCTGTTCGTGTTTTTCATCTATATGGCTGCCGCTTGTAGATGTTTCTGTAGCCTTTGACAAGTAAATGACTTGGAACAATTGAATTGGAATGTAAATGTTACGCACACACATCTGTATAATGAGGGAGCTGTTGCTCATATAAGTTTTAGCTTATAGTAAAGCCTGACTACTAATTATAGTATTATCTTATAACACAAGAATGTTGTATTTTAGTCTGAAAATTGCTACTCCAACCCCTTTGGAAAAAAAAAGACTAAGGAAAGAAAATAAGGGGAATGATAAAAAAAAAGTTAAATGTGCTCTCTATTTGCTAATGTAAATTAAGTCCTTTTGGCTGAAACAAGGTTGTTTCTAGCTGTGTGTATGCTTATCTGTAGTGTGATCATGCTTAGAGGAGACATACTTTGACAAAAATATGAAAATCGTATGTACTAAATGCTGCAGTAAATCATTGAAGTGATGCATTTTCTTGACAAAAAAAATCTGAATTAAGTAGTTTTGTCTTTGTGCACCCTTGATTTGAGATGCATAGGCTGCCATTCAGTGTGTACTTTAAATTTATCAGCTTCAGTTTTGCAGACCTGACATTCATCGTGTTTCACTGTTGCAGTCATTACTCTTAGGTTATCCTGCTGGCAGGCTACCCGCAGTGGGCCAGAATTCCAAAGTCTAGGTCCGGCGTCGGTTGCTGTCGCCTCTTCCCTGACGTCAGTGCGCCAGGGGCATAAAAGGTGCAGCCGACGCCATTTTCTTCAGTCTTTCTTGCCGTGCGGTGCCCGAAGCAAAAGCAGTTCACAAGTGCCGGTCGGCTGACTCCTGAGATTTTCACAGACTAATTTCAGATCCAAAGTCTTCATTAAAGCTAAGTACCCCATTGGGGAAACTTTTTTCTTGCTCCAGACCGATGTCAGAAAAAGTTACCAATTGTATTTCTTGTGGGAAGCAAATACCTCATAAGGATTTTCATTCTTTCTGTATTCCTTGCCTAGGCCCTGATCATAACGTTGCTAGCTGTCGGTTTTGTGCTAGATTCAACCAATGCACTATTAAGCGTCGGTTTGATTTTGCTTTTCATTACTTTGGCCGAAAATTCAATTATATAATGCAGTCGGAACAGCCGACTACCGGAGTTTCTAAAAAATGCAAGGAAAAAGAGAAGGACAGGCACCCGAGATTCCAAAACAGACGACGAGGCTTCCTCTAAGCCAGTCGCCGGTTCTCAATGAGGCGCTTTCGCAGCCCCTGATGCCCGCTACCTCAGAGCCACAGGCCGCTGACAACTCCCACGTAGAGCCAGCTAGGCCTCTGGATACTCGAAGTATTGGACACTCTGAAATCATTCCCTCAGATGGCTCTGGAGCCACTGAGCAGGCATCGGCTTTTCAGACCTACACAGCTATATGTAAAGCCTACTTCAGCTTCTAAAGCAAAGACTAAAGCAGCTTTAAAGACAAAGAAACAAGTACAGCATTCTCCAGGACAAACTTCCATGCCTAAGAAACAGATGTTCAAAATGGCTGAAGACCTTATTACCTTGATCAGGGGTTCCCATCCCCCTCCTAATAAGAGGCCTAGGCAAGAGACAGACTATGACTCTTCAGATCAGGTTTCCATTTCCTCTGACTCCTCTTCTGTACAGGAATACTCTCTTCCTCCCTATGAGGATTCTGATGCTGAAGAATTCATTCCTTCAGCCTCTCCTCCTGAGGATTATTATTTTGGGGAAACCCTGCATACCATGAGGGAGCACTTCCACTGGGAGAGCCAAGATTACTCAGAATCAAAGAAAAGGCTTAGAGATTTTCTTTTACTTCCTCAGCACAGGCCTCTTGCTATTCCCCCTGTGCTAGACATTGTAGAAGATGTATTTTCAGAGTCCGGCCTATCTCCGACTCCTTACCTCCAGCTCCTGTTAAACCAGACAGATACTACAGGGTTCCAGATTCATATAAATTTCTTTATAAAAACCCTGCTGTTGACCCAGAAACTATTTCTCAGGGTCCCAAAGGGGTTAAGGCCGCTACTGCAAAAAAACCCTATCCCTTCTGACAGGGATTTAAGGGCACTAGATAGATGGGGGGAAAAGGTCTACACTTCTGCTACTTTGGCTGTGAGGGCTCTAAGTTGTCAATTTCATATGATTAAATATCAGCAATACTTAATGTCACTGTTAAAACAGAGAATGTTGGCCAATTCTGATTGTGCAGAAAATAAGGAAATGCAGGATTTATTGCATGCAACTGAACAAGTGGGAAAGCATACTTTGCAATGTGGTTTTGATTCAGTTATGGGTTTTGTCATTAGGAGGCATGCTTGGTTAAAGGAACAAAATCTGCCTGATCATGTTAAAGCAAAATTATTAGATGCTCCATTACAGCATGATACTTTATTTGGTGTTAAAGCAGAGGAGGTTTTGAAGAAAATGGAGGACAAAGCGAAATCTATGCAAACCATAAAGGATTTTTTACAAGTTCAGCCACTAAGATTTAGCAGGAACTGGCCTACAAAGAATTGGTCCTTTCCAGTGTCGGACAGGCCACAAAGAGGCAGATACAGACGTCCCAGAGGCAGATCCCAGCCCCAGGGCTCATACAGGCCTAAACAGTGGGGCGCTTCTACCGCCAAAAGTGGAGAAGACAAAGCACAGCCATACAGGAAACAGTCCCAATGACTTGCCTCTGCCAGCACCAAGCATAGGTTCATAGTTCATAGGTTCATAGTTTAGTACTAAGCTAACTGCCCTTGCGAGTCAGTTTAAGCCTAGCCAATTATCCCTTGTGAGACTCAAACCCTGCACCTTGTGTTTGCAAGGCAAGCACCTTAGCCATTAAGCCACCCTCCCAACCACTTGGGAAGCACTTATCTTCTTGCAGCCCCCTTAGGGGGAAAACTAGCACTTTTCTTTCAAAATTGGCAAATGATCACCCAGGACAAATGGGTATTGAATATAGTGTCCCAGGGCTACAAGTTCCACTTTCACACCCTGCCAAAGGCAAGAGGTATGCCAAACCTGCCACACAATCAATGGGCAGAGGCACAAAAACAAGTTTCGTCCCTTATGAACATGAGGGCCATTCAGCAAGTACCAAAGCAAGAGCAGGGACAATGATTTTACTCGACTTTTCTTGGTACCCAGAAAGGACAAAGCCTGGAGACCAATACTGGACCTGTCTTTTCTAAACACATTTCTGGACGTTCCAAAATTCAAAATGTTAACTCTGCAGCAGCTTCTGCTTATGCTGGGCAAGAAGGCTTGGCTTGTAACTTTGGACCTAAAAGAGGCATACCTGCATATCCCAATCAGACAGTCTTGCAGAAGATACCTCAGATTCATAGCTGGCACAATGCACTACCAATTCTCTGCACTGCCCTTTGGCTTATCTACTGCACCCAGGGTCTTCACAAAATGCCTGGCACCAGTAATTGCGTTTTGCAGACAAAGAGGAATTCAAATATATCCTTACTTGGATGACTGCCTTATACAAGCAGAGAACAAGGAGACACTACTAAAGCATCTGGTGTTTGTAAAAAGATTATTAGTTTGCCTAGGGTACACAGTAAACGAAAAGAAATCAAAACTAGTACCCTCTCAAGAGATAATATTCGTGGGTGCAAGCCTAAATACAATTGCCCAGATGGCTCATCTCACACCAGTCAAACAAAGGCAACTAACTTCTTACTTCAAAATGTTGGCAACAAAGACCCAGTTATTTGCAAGAAAAATTCTGCAGGCTTCGGGGCTTCATGGCATCCTGCATTCTGCTAATTCCATATGCCAGACTGCATATGAGGAAACTTCAATGATACCTATAAAGTGTCTGGACTCAGCATTTTCAAAGCCTGGAAGCATTAATTACCCTCATTCCTTGCCTGCAGCAGGGGTTTCGATGGTGGGCACATGCCTGTCACCTCAACAAGGGACAGCCGTTCACTCTACCCACAGGCAGTCAATAACAGATGCATCAGATTATGCCTGGGGAGCACACATGACAAGAAAATGTATTCAGGGCACATGGTCCACAAGCCAAATGCATCTACATATCAATCAAAAAGAGATGCTAGCTGTTCAGAATGCCCTGACAGCTTTCAGTGATCTACTCCATCCAGGACAACTACTGATAAGGATGGACAATACTACAGTCATGTGATACATAAACAAGCAGGGAGGCACACATTCCTACCCCCTATGTAGACAAGCCATGACTTTGTGGGACACAGCATTGACTTCACCTGCAAGCACAGTTCCTGCCAGGAAAGAACAGTACTCTGGCAGACGAGCTAAGCAGAAACCTCACGGATCCCCACGAGTGGAAACTGGATCCACAAGTCTTCAGCATGATAACAAAGGAATGGGGATGCCCAGGCATAGATCTATTTGCCTCCCCTCACAACTGCCAACTACAGAAATTCTGCACAAGGACTTATCACAAGCAAGCATGGAAAGTGGATGCTCTGTCATTCAGCTGGAAAACTCTAACAGTATATGCCTTTCCTTCCCAAGGTACTCCTAAAGGTCAGACAAGAGAAGCCAAGAATGATTCTGATTGCCCCAGACTGGCCACACAAGCACTGTTACCCAATCCTAAAGAGCTTGTCTCAAGGCCCAGCCTGGACATTGCCTCTAATTCCTCACTTACTGACCCAGCGAAACAATCAGATTCTGCACAGCCAACTCAGGACCCTAAATCTGGCAGTATGGCAGATAATGTAGCCATTCAAAACACTCCTCTCCCTAAAGCAGTGATGGATGTTATTTTGGAGGCCAGGAGGCCCAGTACCAGAAGATCTTATGCAGAAAAATGGAAAAGATTCTATGCTTGAAACCAGGCACAAGGAATTGACACATCTGCACCAAATATTCCACAGATTTTACAATACCTAACTGAGATGCTGGACAAAGGCCTATCCTTTTCATCAATTAAAATTCATGCCTTTGCCATTTCATCTCATTACAATACGGAACCTCCTATTTTTTCCCATACATTGTTAAGGCAGTACCTCAGAGTGGCCAAAAACATAAGACCTCCAAGGAGAGCCCCAATACCTGCATGGGACCTCAATTATGTCTTGGAAACACTCACACTGCCTCCTTTTGAGCCAGCCAATACAGCTAATATAACGTTTTTATCTTGGAAAACAGCTCTGCTCCTAACAATAACCTCTGCAAGACGAGTTTGAGTTACAGGCACTCATGGCTGTGGAACCTTTCATCATTTTCCATCCAGACAGGGTTTCTCTAAGGACGAGCCCAACATTTATGCCTAAGGTAGTGTCCAGTGTGGCCCTTAACCAAACCATTCATTTGCCTACCTTTTATCCAAACCCACAGAATAAGGGTGAGAGGCTTCTGCATTCTTTGGACATACACAGACAACTACGCTTCTACTTGGACAGAACTAAAGTTTTCAGAAAAACTGAGCAACTTTTAGTGGCATATGCTGCAGGATCTCAAGGAAAGCCCATCTCAAAACAGACTATTTCAAAATGGATAGGCCACTGCATTCGTTTCTGTTACTCACAACATGGCAAATCAGTGCCCAAGGGCATTAGGCCTCATTCTACCAGGGCAGCAGCCACTTCAGCAGCCTTTCTCAGAGGAGTACCAACCAAAGACATTTTAGAGGCTGTAACTTGGAGTTCAGTGCACAGTTTTACAAAGCACTACCATTTTCCTCTCTACTCTAAATCCAGAGCAGGCTTCGCCACTGCAGTTCTGCAAGGCCTTATAGCCTCTCCTAATCCTATTTAGGCCCAGCCAACCAACCTCAGCTTTGGGATTCAACCCAAGAGTAATGACTGCAGCAGCGAAACATGATGAACATAGTACAGTTGTGTACCTACCATAAATGTAGATGTTCAAGTGTATTCACTGTTGCAGTCCAGGTTACCCACCCACCATCCCCCTTTTCTTTGCTGGGACTTACCTATACTTCTCTGTCTTATACAACCTATGTGGTGTATTTGCTTATAGATGAAGGAAATGTTTATTTTACTGCATGCATAATTATTGGCATAATTTTTTTACCCTTCCTTTTTGGGGGCACCTGACATCTGGGGCAAGAAAAACTGAAGAAAATGGAGTCAGCTGCATCTTTTATTCCCCTGGCCTACTGATGTCAGGGAAGAGGTGACAGCAGCCGACGCCGGACCTAGACTTAGGAATTCTGGCCGACTGCGGGTAGCCTGCCAGCAGGATAACCCAAGAGTAATGACTGCAACAGTGAATACACTCGAACATCTACATTTATGGTAGGTACACAACTGTACTTTGTGTTACACAACTGTACTTTGTGTTGCACCTTGAACTCACCTTATGGCCTGGTCGCAGCTGGTCATTGCTGCCGTTCATTGCTGCATCATTGTTAGAGTTGTATTTTGGTTATAATTTGCATCATTTTGTGAATTCTGTTTTTTAAACTTGTGTTTTTGAGTGGTGGTATCCCACAGTTGTATAATGGTGGGCTGGGTTGCACCTTTAGGTTTGTAAGTTTTAGCATTTTTTTTTGGCAAAATATCCCTACTTTTCTTGGGCCTTTGTCCAGATTTTTGATGTCTGCAGGTTGAGAAGTATGCCTGTTGGGGGTCAGTAAGTATATTTGTTTGCTTATTTTCATTTAATAACTAGGTAGGTGGGCTGGTCAAGATGATCCGTTTTGAGCCACATCCCAGATGTTAGTGGAATAAATGGCAGTTTTCATGTAGAGACATATTAACTGTTGTGCAGACATAAAACAACTGTATCCTTCTGCAGCCCTGCTGTGAATGAGTGGCTGATCGGTCAGTGGCTGCTGTTTGAGTTCTTCTGTGGTTAGATAAGTATGTATTCTTTTATCACTAGTAATGCTGTGTCAAATCCGTTACTTTTTGATTTACAGGAATTTGTTCACTAGTGGCAAAAAGATAAACTGGAACTCTTGGGGGTCACACATGTACCTTCTGTATGACATGTAGCATGCATCATCTGAGTGCTCGTGCATCTATAAACTCAGGATTTTGTGGAAAAAGTGCTCAGTTCTGATTGAAGTAGGATCATCTTGTAAATGAATGGATACATTGAGACCTTACCTTATTTTTAGTGTGGCTTTGATTATTCTTGTTTTTAAGAGTAATTTGAGTTTGCTGCAGATGGAGTAGCATTGAGATGCCATCATTAATTAGATTAAGCTGAAATTGAGGATATTATATGCAAATCTAATATTTCGTTCCAGATTTTTACTTTTGAAGTCCATCAGTTTTGTATGACGTGAGTGATAGATTTCTCACTCTGTACTTGAGAAAATAAAATCCTAAATACTTGTTTCTGCAGCAATATTTGCATAACAGAAATCTCTTAGAAGATATCTAAAGGGTCATTATCTTTTAGAAACCTCATTTTTACATGACACAGAATGAATTGTTAGCACACAAGAAAATTTACATCTGTTATTAAGAGTAAGGTATGTGCCATATTTTGATCTGCTCATCACCAGTGTACATTACAGATGAAAGTACTTTTAAACTCTTGCTACATTTTCTTTTTTGGCTCTCCCTTCCCCCGTCCCTGTGACCCATTCAGTTTCCTATCAACTGGCTGTAGAGAAAATTATCAGCAGAGGCAGGAGTTGTGCACTAAGGGACTGGCATTCTAGACAGTTTGGTATTCTACTGTGGTTCGCCCTCCTTTACCCTATCAGTAGTGTACCAAAGAAGCTTCTGAAAAGATGTGCCATTATTCATTAACTGACATTATAGGTTCATAGGTTGGTACTAGGCTATCTGCTCGAAGGCATTTGTAAGCCTAGCCAGAATGTGTTGGCTTTCGCCACCCCCTTAGATTAGTTCCTTGTGCCTCTGTCCAGCAGAGCCACTGAAGTGATCCCCGGGGTAAACTTTCTGTTTCCCATCCACTCATTAAGGTTTCTCTTGAAGAGTGCTAGTGCGGAGCTCTGCCTAATATAGATTGGAATCTTGTTCCAAAGCATGGGAAGTCTCTGGGACAGGAATCTATCCCTCCAGCACGTCCTATTTATTGTTGTGGTGAGGTTAGAGCCCTAGGTGGAGCATGTCCATCAATTCTGGGTTGGACATGGCCTTGTATGTCAGGCAGAGATCACCTCTGAGCAGGCGGTATGCAACTGAGTACAGCTGGTGTTTCTTCAGTTGAGCTGCAAAGGGCATCTGTTTGAGGCCAGTGATCCTCTTGGTGAGGTACTTCTGTGGTCTTTCCAGCTGTTGCAGGTGTATTGTAAGGTGCATTTCAAATGGGGCGTTGTACTCTTTGATGGGTCTGATGAGTAGAGGGACACAATGACCTCTTTTGATCTAGATGCAAACCCTTTTGTGATTAGGTGGGCCACATAGAAGTATTTTCTAACCACTTTGGCAATGTGATTATCAAAGGAGAAATTACTATCTACTTGGGTCCCCAGATCCCTTATTACGTTTTCCGTATTTAGGGGACTGCCACCTATGTGGTAGTTTGTGGGTACTTTATTTCCAAAGGGAATAACTGTGCACTTTCTGGCATTTAGCTTGAGGCCATATTTTGACACCAGGTATTCGTCTCAGTGAGACCCTTTTGGAGGATGTCTGTGTCAGGCGGTGAGTCCATTATAGCCCCTAGTTTGCAGTCGTCTGCGAACTTAGTCAGCCATAGTCCTTCTGTCCTTGTCCGTACCTCTGAGAAGTATTTGTCGAACAGGAGGGGTCCTAGGACTGAGCCCTGGGGAATGCCACTTGTAACCGGTTTAGAGTCAGACCTTGCTCCCGCAACTCTTAACATGTGGGTTTTGTCCATGAGCCAATTGGCAACCCATCTTGTGACATATGCGTTTATGTTCAGGCTGGTGAGCTTGTCTATAAAATAAGAATGGGGAATCATGTCGAAGGCCTTTGTGAGGTCTAGGTAGGCTTGTGTGTACCATCTTTCCCTTGTCTATAGCCTTGATAACTGTCTCAAAGAAGTCCACCAGGTTGAGGAGGCATGATCTGCCCTTAACAAAGCCGAACTGGGTAGGATCCAGTGTTTGGAGGTTCCCAGTGTCTCTGTTAATGAGTTCCATGATGATGCGCTCCATAGCCTTGCAGACCAAGCTAGTCAGGCTTGTAGGGCGATAGTTCCGGGGTCTGTTGTGGCTCCACCTTTGTGGAGAGGAATAACCGTTGCTGTGCACCACTCTATGGGTAAGTAGGGTGTGGAGAGGCTGAGTTTGAACAGTGTGTTTAGGTGAGGAGTTAATTCATCTTTGAGCTTGTGTAGGACGCAGCCTGGGACACTGTCTGGTCCCATTAATGCTGTGTTTTTTGGCTTTGGAGAAGGCTATTTTAACCTGAGTGTATGTGATTTCAGGGGCTCTACATTCTTCTGGTATGGTTATGGGCCCTTTTGGGGGTGGGGGGATGAAGTTTGCACTGAACCTGTCTGCCACGATGTTGGCAATATCGGTTGGTTCAGTGTATTTTGTGCCATTCTTCACTAACTCCAAGCAGGTCTGAGCATTGCCACTTAGATTCTTGACATAGTTAAAGAATGCCTTGTGGTTATCTTTGGAGTCCTTGACAAGTTTTCTTTCAAAGCTCGCCTTGGACGATTTTATGAGGGATCATAGTTTCTTGCTGATACTGATCAGGAACGTCTTCCCTTCTTGAGATTTTACTCTTTTCTGTACTAGTTTCCTCCTTTTATTGTATAGCTTGTTTATTTACAGGGGTCCACCAGACTGGTTTCCTTTTCTTGGAGGACTAAGTCTTGGTTTTGCTTGGGATAGCACGATCCATGCATTCTTGTAGGTGCCCATAGAATGCATTAGTAAAGGATTTTGCAGCTTGGACAGTGTTATCCTTTAGCATGGGGGCTTTGAAACTTTCCACCTCGGTCTTAAGTAACGTGAAGTTTGCTTTTGAAAAGTTTTTCATGGTGGTTTCCTTGTCCGGGGGTGGGGGTGAAATGTGGATATCTGAAGTGATTTTTTTATGGTCAGATCTAACCAGCAAGGGGTTGACCTCTGGTGTGGAACACAGGTCGCCCATGTTGGTGATGCCAGGTCCAATATGTGGAATGGGGGTCCTGGGACATGGTGGGTGATCTGTAGCAAGCTACAATTTGAATTGCAGTTTTGCCCGTTGTTAGGTGCACGTGGATAATCTCTGAAGCATTGTGCTGTGCCACTAACCTGGAGGTGTGGATATCCTTGATGAATATGGATGCTCCCCCTTCTTTTGTATTTCGGTCCGGGTTCAGCGGCCGAAATGTATGGTATGAGTTGTAGCTGTTAGTGCTGGGGTGCTCTCTGGAGCCTTAAACCAGTTTTCTGTTATTGCACATATATCGATTTTCTCCATACTGAGGAGTGCCAAGTGCGTGCATTTTGAGGTTTAGACTTCTGGCACTGAGTAGTATTACCCTCAGATATTTGTTAGTTGTGTTATTTACTGCGGTGGGTTTGACTTTTGAGCTTTGCCTAAAAAAGACACTATGGGGGGGGGGGGTGACAAGAGCCTTGGCCAGTGTTCAAAAGCCTAAGGGTGACAGATGCAAGCTGTCTCTAGCAAAGCAGCGTGGCTTGTCGACCATGTCATCCCAGGCAGACAGACACTGGATCCCCTTTGAATGACACCAGAAACTTAGCCAATTGTTGTAACTGATAATTTTTTCTTTATACCGTGGTATCATTCTTGGTGAGGGCAGGATGCTACTCGGGGTCAGGGTCATACAGGTCTGGGCTACGTGATCAGAGAGCTCTTCCATGTCTCATTTCATGTAGTCCAGGGAGGTACATCTCAGGTCATTCACACCAACATGGACAATGACAGAGTCGTATTTGTACTTGTTCTGGAATGACCTGAGCGCTTGTGTTATGTGGCAGATCCTGGCACATGACAGGCAGCTAACAGCAACCTTCTCCTTATTCAGCCTAGTGAGTGGGACGTCAGTGTGCCTGAATATAGAGTCACCTATTACTAATATGTTGGGTATATTATTTTGCCTTGAGGGCTGTGATTGCGTGGCACACTGGTTTTGTGAAGTATGTGTTTCATGGTTTGTGTTGGGGGTGGAGGTTGCTTGGATGTCTGCTTTGGAGGGCTCTGTTGCTTTTGCAAATTTTTGTTTAGAGCCTCCGAGTATGTTTTCGTGTATTTACGTGTGTTTTTTGCCGGTGCTGGTTTAATGGGTCTGTGTGAGACTGGTGGTGTGATGCCAGTATTTCCCTTCTCCTCTTAACTGTCTGATCCAGTCTTGAGTTGAGAGAGCTTAACCTCCAGTTTGGCTGTATAATTGCATCTCTCACATGTATTAGTGTTTGGTGGTAGGAGGAGAGGGTTGTCTCTGTGAATGAGGCAGTTGTAACATTGCCTCAGAATGCCCAGATTCAGCAGTTGGACTGGAGAGCACACCTGAAACTGCCCTTTGGACATGCCTGGATAGGTACAGTAAACTGTTTTGCTGAATGACTGGTAAGGTCAAATAGAGAGCCTTGTCCTTCTGTAGTGGTAGGGTTTATAAGTGTTTGCTATGAGTTTTGAGCAAGTGCCGGGCTGAGAAATGAATGGCTTGAGTGCTTAAGTTGAAAGTTTGTCTAGTTCCAAGGGAAAAATTGAAGAGGAGACTTTGTGGAGCCGGGAATACTTATACCCTACCTACCCAGCACACAAAGCCAGGCAGATGTGGTTTTTATAGCAGGGAAATGAAAGAGATAGAAATTAGCCCAAAATGACCAATAAACTTCTACTTTCTGGGCTGAAACCACTCCTCTCGGGACAGATAGGCTGCTCAAAGCTTCCCTCTCTCACAGGTGAACAGAGAAACTTTCTTCTATCCAAGTAAGGTATGGGCAAACACAGAGATTTGTAACACAGCCCTGAATTCAGCACTAACCTGAAAACTGGACTGTACTAGCTTAGAAAGGTGGGAAACATATATATATATATATATATATATATATATATATATATATATATATATATATATATATTTTTTTTTCAGAAAATAAAGCAGATACAATCAAAAAAACACTTTAAATGTGCATAAAAAGATGCTTATTCTTATAAATCTCAGTTCAGAATTGTAGTCAATGCCCCTAGTAATAATGTAGGAAGAAACACAAATACAGTAAAAGCAGATGAATAAAGTGCAGTTTTATATATATATATATATATATATATATATATATATATATATATATATATAAACAAACAATCTGATATAAACAAGTTAACCAGAAAGAAACTCAAAACTGAGCCCTGTTCCAGCAGTCTTCAGTCAGACAAGTTCCAACTGCACCCTCCCGCTACTAGAGTGCTGGAGAACCTTCTCCAAAAAAGATGGCCTGGATCAGTGCTCAAGTTATACAAACAAAGCTAGATTCAGCAGGCCTGAATCTGGTCCTATGCTACAGCAACAAGGTGCACCAATTTCAGAAAGAAACAGTTCGAATAAGCAAGCACAATAAGCCAGCACAATAAGCCTGTGACCAGAAATTCCCATCTCAGAAGGGCAGAATCCAGCCTCTCCTGCCATAAGAGTGCAGACCACAAACCTTCTTAATGTAGAATAACTGGCCTGAAGCCCAAGTGCTTAAACCAGAAATAATACACTTTTAGAATAGCCGAAACTGAGCTTTCAATCAGCAATTCCCACCTTAGAAGGATGTAAGCTGCCTGTCCTTCCACAACAGTGCAGACCACAAACCTTCTTAATGTAAAACAACCAGTATGAAGCCCAAGTGCTTAAACCAAAATACTTAGAATAACAGTTACAATTTAATCAGGCTACTACCAAGCAGCAATAAGTGCAGCAGAATAAATACAACTGAGTACTTTTAAGAAGAGGCAAAAGCAAAATAAAGTAGGAGGAAACACAAATACAGTAAAAGCAGCTGAATTTTTTTTGTTAGTAAAGTCCAAGGAGACTCTGTATTATGTAGAGTGAACACTAGACTCAGAATATGATCTCACGGTATTTGGTTAAGTGAGCAAATGAGATGGACTCAGGAGGAGTGTTCAAATACAGACTTACAGGAGGGGCGGGCAATTCCAGAGCCACCAACACTAACACCAAAACAAGAACAGGGAGGGTAGGTGGGGACAAACGAGAAGAAGTACAGGTGTACAGACTACAGAGATCTTAAATCAAAATGCACACAAAAAATGAGAATAAACACTTATCTTTTCTCAGTATCACAGCTGGCAGTAGGTCAGTCTCTCTGCAGCAGCCTGAGCAGCAGGTATATCTGATTTAAAACACAGGACAAAAACCAAGCAATACAGATGCAGGAATATTTTGGCCGGATGAAACCAGTTTTGAAAACTTGCTGCCACTAAAAAAACAGACAAGGCCTCCAGACAAAGGATTTCACTACAACTGAGATCCAACAGTAAGATGTACAGCTGTAACACACAAGAAGTACAGTTGTACACATTACAGAGATATTAAATCAAAATGCAGACAAAAAATGAGAATAAACACTTCTTTTCTCAATAACACAGCTGGCAGCAGGTCAATCCCTCTGCAGCAGCCTGAGTAACAGGTATATCTTTTTTAAAAAACAGGACAGAAACCAAACAGTACAGATGCAGGAATACGTTTGATAGCTGTTTCCGTAGCTCTTTCCTCTCCCAGAACAGATGACCATTTCCCAGGTGGACCTCTAGCAGGTTAGTTGATGGCATCTGTCTCAAGGCACATACACCATCTTCTTTCCCCTGGATGGACAAGCCAGTAGTCGGTGATATTTCCCACCCCTCCATTTGCTACATTTTCTAGTTTTCAGCTCAGAACAGCTGAACCATGGTCTGGGTTATATCTGTCTATACCAGTTGGCCAAGGGTATTTTTTTATGTGCACCATCTTCTCCTGTGGTTTGTATTGTAATATAAGCATTTTACTCCTTTTGTGTCAGTTATACAGTTAATATTATTAAATCCCACTTCCGTGTTATACTTAGGAAGTCCTGCATAAATTCTAATACCACTGCACTATATTTCAGAAAGAGCATATCAGCCCTTGCAGGTCCTGAACCCAGGACCCTGTACACCATAGCAACAGCAATTTACCACTAAGCCATCTGAGCTACTCACCAGCCCTTGTAAGTCTTGAACCCAGGACCCTGCACACCATAGCCACACCAATCTACCACTAAGCCATCTGAGCTGTAGTATCAGTCCTGTCAAGTTTTGAACCCAGGGCCCTGTACACCATAGTCAGAGCAATGTACCACTACACCATGTGAGACCAGTGTGTACTTTTTAAGCTCACTTTATTTGAATACTGCAATCTGATATTGTTAATCTTCGTTCATTCCTTACGTATGGGTATCAGTTCCGAGCTCGGAACTGAGCCGGCCATTTTCCAAGCTCGTGTCAGCTTCAGACTCTCGAGCTAAACTCTAACCCACAATTCCCCGCTCCCTGTTACCTCAGATTTCATTTGCCGCATTACCATCTGGTCGTGTCAAGCTACTTCTCTTGAGCCAAGTACAGTCAGTTGTTTAATTGCTTTACAAATTACTTTTCTGTCAGAAAAGTTAATATTTTATTGTCTCTTGCCCTGTCGCATCTAGCATTCACATGTTCCTTAGGTTTTTTTCTGTCTCTTTCTCCCTCATTTTCTGTGAGGTCCACTAGAAGTCTTTCTGAACATGATGTGTTGCGTCTTGTGGACCAGGCATTCTTGGCCAGAGGTATTCCACCCCCCAGGAACTATCCTTCCTTGGGAGGTGATCACCCATCTCCAAAGACACCCTCTTATTCTCCTCTTTCATTGCCTTTGAAGTCCATGGATATAGTACAGTCTTCCCCTTCTGCGGTTCCCTTTATGGATCTCACCAAGGAACCGCAGTTGCCTTCATAGCAGGATAGTTTTGCTATGACCCAGGATGTCAGCTGTGACACGCATAGCTTGCTGCTCCTCCTCCTTGGATAGCTGAGGAGCAGCACGCATAGCTTGCTGCTCCTCAGCTATCCAAGGACTCCGAGTCGGCATGCTGAGCCACTTAGGGGAGGAGTGCCCCCTGTCCTTGACATACACTCCTCTCCGGGTGGACCAGCCTTCCAACTGATGGAGAAGGCTTTCGCTGCTGCTGGTGATACCGGACTGTCTATACCTCCACCCTCCTCTGGTACACTGCACACCGGGTGAAAGGGCCTCAGGACATATTCCCTCAGGAATCCCCTTTTCCTTTGTCTTCCCCAGCTTCTCCCACTGAGGAGGTCCACCGGAAAAGTTTGTGTAAGAGGAAGCACATGTACTCCACAGAGGAGTCTGTCACCGAAGACAGATTTAGATGAGTGGGAAGGATCCCCCTCGGTCACCCTCTGAGGTATCCTTTGGTGATATCCTTGAAATCCTGAAACAGAGAGGTGACTGGCAGTCCTCTAATCCGACCCCTGAGGAATCTGTGTTCCTGCAGGCTTTTCACGCCCGGCCCCCTACCTCCTGGGTTACTCCACCTGCCGATGAACTTGTCAAGTTCATTGTGCAGTGTGCTTGGAAGTTCCCTGATACTGTTGAAGCTATTCCTTGGAGGCCAGATAAGATCTTGTCCCCTCCTGCTTCAGATCCCCATTGGTCCAAAGGTCTTCCTGTAGATGCTTTGGTGGTGGCGGCCGCAACAAAAAAGGATCTGGCAGAAGAAGAAAGCCAGACTATCCATCCGCCTAACAGAGAGTCCCGGGCCCTGAACAGAATAGGGAAGCGCACTTTTGCTTCAGCGACCTTTGCTATCAGGTCCCTGAATTATATGGCACATTTTGCCAGGCTTCAAAGGGATCTGGCTTCTGAGCTCTCTGAAACCTTGGCTGGTGCAGTGTCTGATGAGGTCTGTGACAAAGTGGCCTCTCAGCTGGCCACCATTGAGTCTATATCTAACTCATCTATGCGATTGATATCTCACGCATCAGAAGGAGCAGCTAGAGCGGCAGGTTCTGCTGCGGTCTTGACGACATGCCTGGATGTGCTTGTACAACTTTGCGGAACCTTTTAAGTCTTCCTATCTTAATGTCCCCATTGAGCCCTCCTCATTGTTTGGGCCCAAAGTTAAAAGCACACTGGCCAGATGTGAACAAGATGGTAAGACCCTTTATTCTTCCCCTCAACGTGCTTTCTCCCGAAACCAAAAGAGTGGGAAGATATGGTTCAAGAAATCTCAGAGTCCTTTCCGTGACACACAGGCCGAGTTCTCCCCCAGAGAAAGAGGGGGAAACTCACAGGGAAGACGCTCCTTTCATTGCAGGGGGGGACTGCGTAACCAGGGTTCCAGGGACTCTCCCTGGTCAGTTGTACCAGCGCTCCTGAAGAGCGGCCCAACTCCTTTCCTCTGGAGGTGGTTGGGGGACGTTTCTTCTTGTACCCTTCTGCCTGGCTAACCATCACCACCGATTCTTGGGTACAAAGGATCATAACCAGAGGTTATCATATCCCCTTTGATCTTTGTCCCGTCCCTTCAAAAAATCTTCTCGACGTTCCACCCAGTCAAAGGGAAGAAGCAGCACTAGAGATAGAAAAGCTGCTAAGAAAAAGAGTCCTCCAAATAGTCCCTGCAGACCAGATAGGATCCGGATTCTACTCAAGACTATTTTTGGTGCCAAAGAAAACCGGGGACTGGAGACCAATTTTGGATCTCAATGTATTGAACAAGTTTGTGAGAGTACACAAATTCCAGATGGTCACTATACAGTCTATCCTCCTGCTTTTGGAAAAAGATGATTGGATGTGCTCTATAGATCTTCAAGATGCGTACTACCACATAAAGGTGGACAGGCCATCAAGAAGATTTCTGCGCTTCCGTGTGGGAGCCAGTTACTACCAGTTCAGAGTACTGTCCTTCGGACTCTACAGCCCCCAGAGTGTTCACAAAGTGCATGACAGTTGTCACAGCTCACTTGTGACTTCAAGGATTCCAGGTGATTCCGTACCTAGACGACTGGCTCATTTCCGCCTCCACCAGACATCTACTGGAAAAAGCCCTGGCATACTCTCTCCTCGCTGCTCAAAGGCTCTAGGCATAACCATAAACTGGCAGAAATCCAATCTCACCCCATCTCAGTTGACAGAATTCATAGGGGTTATCTTGGACACACAAAACTGCAGAGCTGCTATTCCAGAGCACAGAATTTTAAGGATAAAGCAACAACTAAAAAATCCACGGCTCACTCAGTTCTACAGCTGTCTGGTTCCATGGCAGCCTCCATCACCATTGTTCCCCTGGCCAGGTTTCACATGAGGCTTCTACAATGGCTACTGTTCACCCAGTGATATCCCTTTCAGCATCCTCCTTCAAATTCGAGTAACCCACAGGTACAAACAGGATTTAAATTGGTGGATGACACATAATCTCTCTCAATGGTCTTGCCCCTTTTCCCCCCAGCAACCCAAGGCCACAGTGACCATGGATGCCTCCCTGATGGCGTGGGGGGCTGTGTCAGGGACAGACAGTCCAAGGCACTTGGTCCCAACCGGAGGCCTGTAAATGTTCTAGAGCTGAGGGCGGTGCTTCTGGTGTTGCAAGCATTCCATCCCCTGCTGCCGTTTGGGACAATTGCAATTCAGTCAGACAACATGGCGGTGGTCTGGTACATCAACAACCAAGGTGGAACCAAATCTTACCCCCTTTGTCGAGAGTCCATGTGGATATGGCAATGGGCGATGGCTACCAACCGTTTTCTTCTAGCAACGCACATTCCCTGGAGTTCCAACATGATAGCAGACAGACTCAGCAGGTGCATTCTGCAACCTCACGAGTGGTCCCTGTATCCCTTGATAGTGGCAGAGAGCTTCCACCACTGGGGCCGTTCTTGCTGCGACCTCTTTGCATCCCCGGCCAGCTACAAATGCAACTACTTCGCCCTGATTCCCCCACCGGGACAATCAGCCAAGGACGCTCTGTTCCACGATTGGCTCTCTGGTCTTCTCTACGCATTTCCGGCCTTTCCTCTCATTCCCCAGTTTCTGAAGAAAGCCCGGCGGTTGAAGAGCAAGGTAATCCTCATAGCATCATATTGGCCATGACAGATTTGGTTCCCATTCCTTTGGCCTCGCCTACTAGATCGACCATGGATCCTCCATCTAATCCCAGAGTTGATCTCACACCCACAGAACCTGATTCATCCCAACCTGAACAGCCTGAAGGTAACGGCTTGGCTACTCCTATTCCCTTGATTGTCAGGCAGAATGATCTTTCTTTACCAGTACGTGATATTCACATTTTCTCTTAAGTCTTCCACTAGACTTACTTATCCGAGCAAGTGGAAAAGATTTACCTGTTGGCTGAAAGATAAACAAGTAGACCCCTTTTCAGCACCAGTGTCGATAATACTAGACTATCTGGCCGACCTGTTTCAATTGGGTCTGTCGGCCTCTACCATTAGAGTTCACTTGGCTGCAATTTCTAATTTTCATGAGGGTGTCCAAGATTCCTCTCTTATGTCCCATAAATTATGCAAGACCTTCATAAAAGGTGTGAATTATCTGAAGCCACCTTTTTAGAGAACCTATTCAACCATGGGATTTATCATTAGTTCTACAATCTCTGACAACAGCGCCTTTTGAACCAGCTTCTTCTTGCGACCTCAAGTATTTGTCATGTAAAATTTTTTTTGGTCGCTATTACTTCTGCCAGACGAATTTTTGAACTTCAAGCTTTATGTATCAAGAGTCCGTACTTGATTTTTCATAGAGATAGTGTCTCTGAGAACTAATCCGTCATTTCTGCCTAAAGTGATCTCTGAAATGTCCATTAATCAAGCCATTGAATTGCCAGTTTTCTTCCCCATCCATTCAAACAGAAGAGAGTATTGTCTACATACCCTTGGTATACACAGGCAAATCGGTTTTTACTTTAACAGGACTAAACCCTTTCGTAAATCTTAACAGTTAATGTTATGTGATCCTATCTCGCCTACATTCTGAATGATGGGTTCGGAGCCGATCCCTCGGCTCCGACTCGGCACGCTTATGCCAAAGAGCGAAGTCTCTTATTGGCTGAGCGTACTATATCCCAGGATGCACCACTACCAGTCCCCCAGATCTCGTTTGCCGCTTCCCTGCGAAGACGTGGTCTCGAGCTGGCTGGGCTGAGTAGTTTTTATTAACTAACTTTCTGTCAGTTTTTTGCTATTTTTGCTCACAAAAGCTGTTTTAACGGCTATCGCTAACTTTTGTGTACGATTGGATTGTAAAATTGTTGTGTGTGATTGGGTTGAGTTTGTTTTCGCCCCTCCATCCAGGGCCTTCCGGACTGTTAACCCTTAATACTTACAGGGTCTCTAGTGTTTCTATAGTTGGTTTAGAGTTGCCTGTCCTTTGTTTACAGGAAGTGTTTGCAGTAAGCTTAGCTTTATCATCAGCAAGAGTTTAGTTGTTTACTTTCCTGTCAAAGTGAGTGTAACATCATGTCTCAAACCCCTAGGCCTTCGGGCTTTAAAAATGTTCAATGCGGGTTTAAAATGTCTATCACAGACGATCATTCGCTCTGTGTATATTGTCTCGGGCAAAGCACTTGCAGGAGTCATGCAGTGTATGTCACGCTTTTTCCTCAAGGGTCCTCCAGGAGAGGAAAAATAAATTGATTCTTAAGGGGTTAGTTAAACCTTCCTTTGAAGAAGCCTTGGCATCCTCTCCGCTCCGCCAAAGAAAAGGGCTTCGGTTCCGACCAGTCCGTCGGATCCGACTGCCAAGAAACTTAGGCAGGCCTCTCCTTCGGCTCCAAAGACTTGGAGCCGAGGTTGAACGGTCTGCCTCGATGCCACCAGTATCGACTCCTCTGGCTTCGGAGCCGATGGCTGGGGCATCGAGGCGGGTCACCTTCGGCTCCGCTGCTCTCGGAGCCGACAAGGGTCGCCGCTCAGACACTTCCTCCTCGGCCAAGTCTACCTCGGCACCGATGGAATCTGCTGTGAGTATTCCTCGGCGCCGATACTCATCGAGTCGCCTCGAGCCGGTCCCCTAGCCCTTTGGGGCCGATGGAGAGACCTTCTCGAACCCGTTCTGTTTCCTCTCGGTCTTCGAGGATGTCGGATTCTGATATAGACAGGGTGCTCCAAAGACTGTTCCAGTCCCCAGTCTTCCAAAAATTTGTTTCGGTTCCGACCCAGCTGGTTTGAGCCGATGACCTTGGCCCACCCATTGCCATTCCTCCTCCGACTGCTTCGGCTCCGTCGGAGCAGGTGCTGTTGGAGCCGGTGGAGATCTCAGGGTCGGCTCCGACCCTTACTCCAACCTGGGCCTTCGGGTCCGAGTTTGGTACGCGGACTTCTTCGGCTGGACCCCGGGGTGATGTTTGGGACCTATGCTTCGGTTCCGAGCCTCCCTCGGTGCTGCTGCGGCACTTCCGTCGGCTATCACGGCTCCAGAGTCCGGACACTCCCAGGATTCTGGGGGTCCGGCTTTCAGGGCCATGAGGAGTGCCTTGGCCAAGTCCTCTTCGGCCATCTCTCCGGTTTTACCAGCACCTTCCCTGGGCGTGGAGACTGGGTCTTTGGCAGTTCCCTGTCCGTAGCCAGCGGAGCCCGAGGCCTGAGGTTACCCCAGTGGGGTTCCCCTCCTCCTGAGGGTTCTTCGGAGTTGTCTTCAGAAGAACCCCCAAGGAAGAGATCGTGCAAGAGGAAGCACGTGGACTCCCCCGAGTCTATTACATCGGACACTGATATGGATGATGCAGAGGGTCCCCGAGTCGTCCTCGCATGATGTCTCATTTGCAGACATCTTAGAGATCCTCAAACAACGAGGCGGCTGGATATCCAAACCCCCCTCTGCTGACGAGTCAGTGCTCCTCAAGGCCTTTGGGGCTCAGCCCTCCGCCTCCTGGGTGTCTCCGCCCTTCGAGCTTCTGGATTTAGTTTGTCGAAGGGCGTGGGAACACCCAGATACCGTGGAACCAGTCCCTTCTCGTCCAAATAAATTTTTATCTGCACCCCGCGAGAAGGAGTTCCTTACTAAAGGCGTGGCTGTAGATGCCATGGTGGTGGCATCTGCTACACAACAGGACGTGGCAGAGGCTTCAACGTCCATCCATCCTCCTAATAAGGAGTCTAGGAGTATGGATAGGTGCGGAAGCGCACCCTGACTTCAGCGGCCTTTACCTTAAGGTCTCTGAATTATTTGGCACATTTTACCAGGCTTCAGAGGGATCTGGTCAAGGAGTTGTCAGATTCCTCTCGGTAACCTACCTGAGCAGCTAGCCCAGTCGGTTAGCTCTCAGTTGGCTATCCTTACGTCAATTTCTAACTCGTCCATGAGGCTCATTTCCTATGCGGCCGAGGCGGGTAGAGCGGCAGGCACAGGCGTGGCTCTCGAGACAAGCCTGGCTCCGCTTGTGTCAGTTCTGGAAGCCTTCAAGTCTTCCTTCGCCGACGCTCCCTTTGATGGGTCCTCATTGTTTGGACCCAAGGTGAAAGACACCCTTACCGCTGTGAGCAAGAGGGAAAACGTTATCTGCCGTAGGTGCCCGTTATTCCACTCCCTTCGGCCTTACCCCAAGGCCAAAGGAGGAAAATGTGGTTCGAAAATCTCGCAAGTTTTTCTCCCAACAGCAGGAAGATTCCCGTCCAGAGGCAGAGGGCGGGAAATTTTTCAGGGAGACGCCGTCCCAGAGGCGGCAGAGGGCCCCGCAATTCTGGAGACCGCGAGTCCTTTCGTGGCTCTTCAGCCTCCCACACGTCATGAGGGATTGCCCGGCTGTGCTGCTCGAGCCAGTCGGGTGTCGCTTGCCAAGCACCTAAAAGCCTGGGAGTCAATCACTCGGGACAGATGGGTGCTTCGGATCATTGCCGGAGGTTACACCATCCCATTCAAATACTCACCCCACCGTCCAAGAGAATCCCGGACCCACCACCCAGTCAAAGGGAAATAGCAGCCGCAGAAGCTTTAAAGCTGCTAGAAAAAGGAGTCATCCAACCGGTCCCCACAGACCAGATCGGATCAGGAAATTACTCCAGGTTCTTTTTAGTGCCAAAAAAGACAGGGGACCTGAGACCAATATTGGATCTCAGCAGACTGAACCAATCCGTCACGAAATCCAAATTCCGAATGGTCACGTTACAATCCATTCTCCCGTTGTTGGAGAAGGATGTTTGGATGTGCTCCATAGACCTCAAGGACGCCTATTATCACATACCGATACATCAGGCGTCCAGAAGGTATCTGCGCTTCAGCCTGGGAGTCAGTCATTACCAATTTTGTGCTCTGCCCTTTGGTCTCACCACAGCCCCAGGGTGTTCACCAAGTGTTTGGCAGTAGTGACGGCTCACCTGAGAAGTCTTGGATTCCAAGTGTTTCCCTATCTCGACGACTGGCTCCTGACTGCCACCACCAGGCATCTACTAATGGACAACCTCAAAGCCACCATCTCCCTGGGTGTTTCCCTAGGGATTACATTCAATTGGTCAAAGTCTGTCTTGCTGCCCTCTCAACGCATAAAGTTTATAGGAGCAGAGATAGACTCAAGATTGATGCGCGTCTTTCTTCCTGCCGAAAGGATCCGAACTTTACAGGGCCAAGTTCAAGCCCTGATCTCGAGATCCAAAGCCCCAGCCAGGATGGTCCTACAGGTTTTAGGCTCAATGTCTGCCACGGTTCTTTTAGTTCCTCTAGCAAGATTACACATGAGGATTCTTCAGTGGCTCTTATCAACTCAATGGTCCTTTCAGGATCTTCCCCTCAATCATCACATCATGATTACGGAAATATGCAAAAGGGACCTTCGCTGGTGGCTTCAGACATCCAACTTGGATCAGGGAAAACCCTTTGTTCTCCCCCCTCCAGTGGTTACCCTGACGACAGATGCCTCCCAGATAGGGTGGGGGGTCATTGTCTGGGCAGGCTAGTTCAGGGCTCCTGGCTTCCGGACGAAGCTCTTCTCCACATCAACGTGTTGGAGATGAGGGCTGTACTTCTATCCCTACAGGCCTTACACAAGTTTCTTCCTCAGGGCATCATCGCCATCCACACAGACAACATGTCGGTGGTTTGGTATCTGAACAAACAAGGAGGGACCAGATCGTATCCCCTTTGCAGAGAGGCCATGAGAGTGTGGGAATGGGCTGTAGCTACCAACCGCTTCTTGGTAGCGACCCACATCCCGGGAAAGTCAAATGTATTGGCGGACAAATTAAGCAGGACAATTCTCTCTCCTCACGAATGGTCTCTAAACCGCACAGTAGCAGCCCAGGTTTTCAAGAGATGGGGGACGCCGTGCTGCGACCTATTTGCAACTCCACAAAACACCAAGTGCCAAAGGTTCTTCTTGATTCCTCATCAGGAAGTACCAGCCATGGATGCTCTAGCACAACCTTGGCCAACAGGGCTACTTTATGCCTTTCCTCCAATTCCACTCCTTCCCAAAGTTATTCAAAAAGCTTCTCAACTGGGGTCTTCAATGATTCTGATTGCCCCATACTGGCCTCGTCAGATATGGTTTCCTTACCTGAAAAAGCATGCAGTGGACGATCCGTGGACCTTAGACCTGATCCCGGATTTGCTAATCCATCAGTCGGGACATTGGCATCAGTCCCTTCAATCTCTGAAATTGACAGCTTGGCTCCTCCACTTCCAACCTTAGTTAGAAGACACACACTAGACCCGGAAGTTGTTCACATTTTATCTTCGGCCCACAAACCCACCACTAACAAATTGTACCTCAGTAAGTGGAAGAGGTTTGCTATCTGGGCTCAACTCAAGGGCTTAGACCCTATCACTGCTCCTGTCCCAGAGGTTTTGAAATTCTTAACATCCCTGTTTAATCAGGGATCTTCTGTCTCAACTATTAAAGTCCAACTAGCTGCTATCTCTAAATTCCATGAATCCACGGATCCTCCTTTGATGAGCAGCAGACTATGCAAAACGTTCATTAAAGGTGCGAGTCTGTTAAGACCACCAGTTTTTATCCTGCACCTCCGTGGGATCTTGATTTGGTGCTTCCTGCATTAACATCTCCCCCCTTTGAACCGGCTGCTACATGCGAATTAAAATATCTGTCTTGGAAAACGGCATTCTTAGTGGCTATTACTTCTGCAAGAAGAGTCTCAGAGCTTCAAGCCCTGTCTATTAAACCACCGTACTTGATTTTCCACAAGGATAGAGTATCACTTAGGCCTAATCCATCCTTTGTCCCAAAGGTTTGTTCTAGTTTCTGTCTTCAACAGTCTCTAGAACTACCAGTTTTCTTTCCAAAATTCTCTAATGAAGCAGAATACACTCCATAAATTGGATGTTCACAGGCAATTACGCTTCTATTTAGACAGGACTCAGCAACTTCGTAAGTCAGACCAGTTGTTTGTGTCCTTCTCAGATAATAAATTGGGCCAAACCATCACAAAAGCTACAATCTCAAAATGGATCAGAGATTGCATAACTCAGGCCTATTCTTCTTCGAATAAACATCTTACATCATCTATCAAAGCTCATTCTACCAGAGCTATGGCTACTTCTATAGCCTTTCATTCCAAGCTCGCTATATCGGAAATTTGTGCTGCGGCTACTTGGTCCAACCCGCACACTTTCATTTCCCACTATAAATTGGATGTGGCATCTAAAGGACGAGCATCATTTGGTTCCACGGTACTCAGGAGTGTTTTCCAGTGAGCCACCCAGGATTCAGGTGCTAGGACGCTGTCCCATCATTCAGAATGTAGGCGAGATAGGATCACATAACATCTTTTAGTTATGTACTCACCATAACTTCAGATGTTTGGGATCCATCTCGGCTACATTCCTGATACCCACCCTCCTTTCCCCTGCCTTGCAGATCAGAAGAGATTGAACGGTTTTGAGTTCAACTGTTTTTATCTTGTTTCATCTGACGATGTTATATAAGCAGGGTATGCGTGTGTGCATGTATGCGGACAAACTAGATCTGGGGGACTGGTAGTGGTGCATCCTGGGATATAGTAAGCTCAGCCAATAAGAGACTTCACTCTTTGGCATAAGCGTGCCGAGTCGGAGCCGAGGGATCGGCTCCGAACCCATCATTCAGAATGTAGGCGAGATGGATCCCAAACATCTGAAGTTATGGTGAGTACATAACTAAAAGTTTTTGGCCTTTTCTGGATCTAGATTAGGATCAGCTGTTGCTAAGGTCACATTAGCTAGATGGTTGAAGGACTGTGTGACCTTTATTTTTACACACAACGTAATATCTCATTGCCTACTACCATGAAAGCTCATTCAGCAAGGTCGGTGGCAACTTCTGCTGCCTTCCATGCCAGAGCTTCTTTACATGACATCTGTGCAGCTGCAACTTGGGCTACGCCTCATACCTTCATCAATCATTACAAATTGGATTTGGCCTCCAGGGGAAGAGCATCTTTCGGTTCTGTCATGCTCAGGAATGCCCTTCCATGAGAACCTCCCAGGAATAGAGGTAGCTGGGGACTCTGTCCCATACGTAAGGAATGAACGAGGATTAACAATATCAGATAAAGAAATTATGCTTTACCATAGCGTTCCATCTGTATTGTTGATCCTCGTTTAGTCATTACAACCCTCCCTCCTTCCCCCTGCTGTGGTTTCTAGTGGATCTTACCATCCAGTTCTCTTAGGTTATTTGACCTGAGGTAGCCTCTACCTTCTTTAACTTGCAAACTCAATCTGAGGTAACAGTGAGTGGGGAATTGTGGATTAGAGTTTAGCTCGAGAGTTTGAAGCTGATGCAAGCTTGGCAAATGGCCGGCTCAGTTCCGAGCTCGGAATCGATACCCATGCGTAATGACTGAATGAGGATCAACAATACAGCTGGAACGTTATGCTAAGACATAACTTCTTTTTCATGCACATTTGGATTTGGTATGAAGCCTGTCTCACTTTTATGGATGGCCACAGCTTGAATAGCAATGATGTGTATCAAATTACCCTACCTTTCATCTTAAGATACCCGGTTATGTTTTTCATTTCATTAAAATGGCATTGCAGAGTTTGATTGTATGCATAAGTGGGCACTAGTCTATTTCAAAGAATTCATAAAAATTAATCAAAAAGTCTGATGCTTGGGTGTTTTTTTTTTTAACCCACCCCGAATGGTTCAGCTGTAAATTTGACTCGCATTTCTGAAACTTTCAACTTGCAGCTTATTGTCACAGTGTCTTGTGAAGCGTCTCTCTCACTTGCAGGGCTTTGTAAAGATTCACTGTTTGTCATTTGTGTAGACAGACCTGCTTCAGGAGGTTTTGTGTCAGCAATCACTCTAGATGTCAGTTTTTTTTTATTGTGTGTTGTGATACCAGTATTTGTTTTTTCTTTCATCTATATGAAATTAAACTAGACCATTCTGGTCACTTATTTAATCTGAAATCCACCTGGCTCCACCCTCTGTCATATATCACAGGTACACTAAATCTTGATTCATTAAAGGATCTGTACTTTGCATGCGTTCTTTGCTGAAATTTTTGTAAATACTGATCTGATTATGTTAATCTTCATTCATTCCTTATTGATGGGTGTCGATTCTGTCCTCGGAACGGAGTCGGCCTTATAACAAGCTCGTGCCAGCCAAAAACATCTCGAGCTAAGCTTTACTCATAGTGCCCCTTTCCTTGTTACCTCAGATCTCATTTGCTACATAGCTATAAAGACGTTTAAAGCCAACTCTCAGCTAAGTACTTTAAGATATTACGATTCTAAAAGCCTTTTCTTCAGATTTTCTGTTTTTTACCATTGTTACTAACTTTCTTTATTGATCGCTAAACTTTTACCCATATTTAGGGTTTTTCTCCTGTTTCCCTTACCAACTTGGTAACCTCAAGTACCATCGTTGGTATAGGCCTTTCTCTCTCTCTCGCTCTCTCTTCTTACCTTTTGAGGTGATCTTGATACCATTGTTGGTATCCCTTCCTTTCCTGTATGTATGTGTATTCTACAAAACAACAAAAAAAAAAAAAAAAGTTTCTCTATCCTTCGCTTTAGAGTTTATTGTAGTATTTCTGCTGTGTTTGTTAGTATTTAGTCTTTGGATTAAACTTGTTTTTCCCCATGTCAGAAAAAAAAGGGATGACAGGCTTTAAGCAGTATGACAGTTGTGGTCGCAAAATGCCTAATTACAACACCCATGTTTCTTGTGTTTATTGTCTGGGTGTCCCATACCTTTCGGTTTAGCCTCCTTGTGATATTTGTAAAGGATTTAGTTATCATACCCTGAACGAGAGAAAGAACAAGCTAATTTTAAAGGGCCTTCTAAAAACATCATTCTCAGAGGCTATTTCTGGGTCAGAGGGTTCATCCCCTCTGGAGAGAGAACACAAAAAAAAAACCCCTCATTCGGTTCCTTCCTCACCCTCTGGTGATGAGATGCATGAACCTAAACAGAAAATACCTAAATTGACACCGACCACTTCGGCTCCAGGGCCTCAACTGCCCTCAACGGCGCCGTCTTCAGTACCGAAGCTAATGGTTTCTGCTTCGGTGCTGTCTTCAGAAATTGTGACCACGGCACCAATTATGACTCCAGTGTCTCTTCCACCCTATTCGGCACCAACAATAGTTACTCAAGTACCGGACACTTTCCCCATACATGTTACTGGTCTTCAGACCATGGTGCCAATAGGCCAGTCTGCTCGGACCCAATAACCGACCAGGGTGTATCTTTTCTTTGGGCAACAGTATAGCCCTTTTTTGGAATGGCCTGACTCCCTGTCGGGGATATCAACCCGATCAACTAGGCTCCTCTTAGAATTGGACGTGGTGCGTCTTGTGGATCAGCTGCTGATAGCCAGAGGGATTGAAACGTCTTCCAGAACTCCCTTACCATCTGGAGTTGTGAGTCTATCTCCACAAACTCTGACATATTCTACTGCTTTGACCTCCTTGCAGGCATCGAAGCTCTCGGCACTGATGCCTCTTTCAGTTCTCACTTCTTCAGTTCCACTGGTGGATCTCACTGTGGTTCCGGAGCCTACCCTTTAGTCTTCGGCTTGTTCAGAGCTGGGCCATTCTCAGGATTGTGACTGGACAGCTGGCACCGTGGCCCGTAGTACGGCACCTATTTTGTCCACGCACCATCTAGTATGGTTCCGGGAGTCCTGACAGTACTGAGTCCCCTTGGGACTCCTTCCTTGGGAGTGGGCCCATTGGAGCGGGGTGTGACCCCGGATGTTCTTCGTGTTTCACTGTTGCAGTCATAACTGTAGGGTACTCCTGCCGGCAGGCAGCCCGAGGTCGGCCAGAATATCAAAGTTTGGGTCTGGCGTCGGCTGTATCAGCAAGTACCCTGACGTCAGAACGTATGGGTATAAAGCTGACAGCCGACACCATCTTCTCCAGTCTTTCTTGCCATGCGGTGCAAAGCAGTTAGCTAGTTGTTGGTTGGCGTTTTCAAGACAACGTGGTGTGATTGTCGTCGGTCCGAAGTTTTCTACTTCTCTTCTCAAAGCTAAGTACCCCGTTGGGGAAACCTTTTTCGTGCTCCTCCGATGTCAGAAAAAGTTAATAATTGTGTATCGTGTGGAAAACAAATACCTCATAAAGATTTCCACTCTTACTGTCTACCTTGCTTAGGCCCTGACCACGACGTTTCTTGCTGTCGGTTCTGTGCCAGGTTTAATTCTCGCACTATCAAGCGTAGGTACGATTGGGCCTTGAATTACTTCGGTAGACTATTTAATTATAGGATGTCGTCGGATACTTTACCGACTACCGGAATACAGAAGAAACGCAAAGACAAGGACAGGCCTCCGAGGTCCAAACAGGATACTTTGCAGCCGGAGCCAGCTTCGGGTTCGGCGGTAGTCAGTGAGACACTTTTGCAGCCCCTGTCGTCTGCCACTTCAGAACCGAAGGCCGACACGGACTCCCATGGGGAGCCATCTAGGCCTAGTAATTTGTCAGCTGCAGAACCTTCGGACGTCGCTCCTTCAGATGGGTCCGGAACCGCTGTGCAGGTACCGGCTTCTGAGGGGGTCTTCAGTCCTTCACATATTACTATTTCCACAAAGACAAAGGCTAAGTCAAAGACTCCAGTTAAACCCAGACTTTCTGCTCAAGCTTCTTCGGATTCAGCTCCTAAGACTCGGACGCAATTACTACGGATGGCTGAGGATTTATTAACTATGATTAGGGGCTCTCACCCTCCTCCTGAGAAAAGGCCTAGACAGGATATCCCTTATGATTCCTCTGATCAGGCTTCTGTATCTTCTGTTTCTTCCTCTGATCAGAATTACTCTTTTCCTCCTTATGAGGATTCTCATGCAGAGGATTCTGTTCCCTCTGCTTCTCCCCCTGAAGATTTCTCTTTTGGGGAAACCTTGCATGAGATGAGGGAGCATTTTCTTTGGGAAGGTCAGGATTATTCTGCTTCCAAAAAGAGACTTAGGGAATTTCTTCTTCTCCCTCAACACAGGCCTTTAGCTATTCCTCCTGTACTTGACATTGTGGATGATGCCTTCTCTGAAGCTAACTTGAATCCTGATTCCATGCCGCCTTCTCCTTCTAAGCCTGATAGATTTTACAGGGTCCCTGATTCCCATCAATTCTTATTTAAGAACCCTTCTGCTGATCCTGAAACTATTTTGTAGGGTTCCAAGGCTGCTAAGGCCGCCTCCTCTAAGAATCCTATCCCCTCTGAAAAGGATTCTCGTGCCTTGGACAGGTGGGGCAAAAAGGTTTATACTTCAGCTACCCTTTCTATTAGAGCTTTAAATTGCCAGTTTCACATGTTTAAGTATCAACAGTTTCTTTTATCTGTTTTAAAACAAAGGCTTTCTACCTTTCCTGCATGTGCTGAGGACAAGGAATTACAGGATGTGTTGCATGCAACTGAACAAGTTAGCAAACATAGTTTACATTGTGGTTTTGATGCCTTAGAGGCTTCCTGCAGGGCTGCTGCCTCTGGTACTGTTATCAGGAGACATGCTTGGCTTCGTGAACAGAATTTACCTGAACAAGTTAAGGCTAAATTGCTAGATGCCCCTGTTCAGCATGATGTCTTATTTGGATCTAAGGCTGAGGAGGTTATTAAAAAGATGGAAGAAAAAGCCAAGTCTATGCAGACTGTAAAAGATTTTTTGCAAGTACAGACTCCTAGATTTTCTAGAAATTGGCCCTCCAAAAATTGGTCTTTTCCCACTTCTGACAGGCCTCAAAGGGGAAGATATAGACGCTCCAGAGGTCGGGGGCAGGCTCAGGCCTCTTACAGATCTAGACAGTGGACTGCTTCTTCACCTAGAAGGGGAGAAGACAGACCTCAAACCCAAAGAAAGCAGACCCAATGACTCCCTCTGTTGGGCTACAGGTCCTCCTTCCCTGGATGCCCCTCTCGGAGGAAAACTTTCTCTTTTTTACCAAAATTGGACTCGCATTACCCAGGACAAATGGGTGTTAGACGTGATTTTGAAAGGCTACAGATTCCACTTTCACACTCTGCCAAGGCCTTCCGGCTGGCCAGATCTGCCAAAACATCAATGGACAGAGGCCTTAAATCAAGTGGACGCTTTATTAGCCTTAAGAGCCATAGAACCTGTTCCACCTCTAGAGGTGGGGAAAGGTTTTTACTCAGGACTTTTTCTGGTCCCAAGAAAGCAAAACTCCTGGAGACCTATTCTGGACCTCTCAATATTAAACACCTTTTTGGAAATTCCAAAATTCAAGATGCTTACACTTCAATAACTTCTCCCAATGCTCTCACAAGATGCTTGGATGGTAACATTGGACTTAAAAGAGGCTTACTTACACGTCCCCATAAGGCATCAATGCAGAAAGTACCTCAGATTCAAGGCAGGCTCGAGACACTTCCAATTCTCTGTACTGCCATTTGGCTTATCTACTGCGCCCAGAGTTTTTACCAAATGCCTGGCTCCGGTAGTAGCTTACTGCAGACTTCAGGGGATTCAGATTTACCCCTATCTGGACGACTGTCTAATTCAGGCAGACAGCAAAGACCTTTTACTTCAACACCTGCATTTTGTTCAACGTCTTCTCCTACTACTGGGATTCTCAGTGAACACAAAAAAGTCACATTTGATTCCTTCTCAACGAATGATCTTTTTGGGAGCTCTTCTAGACACAAGTTTACAGATGTCCTTCCTTACTCCAGAAAAACAGTTACAGCTGGCTTCAGTCTTCAAGACCTTGGCAACCTTGACTCAGCTCACTGCAAGGAAATTCCTGCAGGCTTTGGGCTACATGGCCTCTTGCATCCTGTTGATTCCAAGTGCGAGGCTTCACATGAGGAAACTTCAATGGTACCTAAAGAGTGTATGGTCTCAGCATTGCCACAGTCTGGATACAATGATTCCACTGATTCCCTGCCTCCAGAAGGAATTCCTTTGGTGGTCCAAGGCGTGTGTTTTGAACGAAGGGAAGCCCTTTCGTCTTCCTCAACCTACTCAGATCATAACCACAGATGCCTCGGATTATGCTTGGGGAGCTCATTTTCTAGACAAATGTCAACAGGGCTCTTGGACAAACAAACACCTTCTATGGCGCATCAACTGGAAAGAAATGTTGGCAGTCCAAAATGCTCTTCTAGCCTTCCAGACTCTTTTGAAGCCAGGACCTCTGCTAATTCGAACAGACAATACCACAGTCATGTGGTACATAAACAAGCAAGGGGGCTCTCACTCTTACCCCATTTGCAGACTTGCCATGACTTTATGGGACACAGCACTAAATTTGAATCTGGATCTTCAGGCACAGTTCATGTCAGGGAATCAGAATCTCTTAGCAGACAGCCTAAGCAGAAACATTTTTGATCCTCACGAATGGATGTTGGACCCCAACTTATTCAGCAAGATAACTGCAGTTTGGGGCTGTCCTCAGATAGATCTGTTTGCATCCCATCTCAACCATCAGTTGCCTCTCTTTTGCACCAGGTCCTTCCACAAGACAGCTTGGAAAGTGGATGCCCTGTCCTTCAGCTGGAGGAATCTTTCGGGATATGCCTTCCTTCCTCTTCCTCTTCTGCCTCGGGTATTGCTAAAGATAAAGCTGGACAAACCCAGACTGATCATTTTGATAGCTCCAAATTGGCCTCGTCAGTTTTGGTATCCAACTCTACTGCACCTTTGCTTGGAACCCCCTTGGAGTCTTCCTCTGACCCATTCTCTACTGTCCCAGCATCAGGGTCAGGTATTTCACTCTCAAATCAAGACTCTCTGCCTGGCAGCTTGGCTCATCAAAGGCAATTTATTCCTTCTTCTCTTCCTAAACAAGTTTTGGATAGTCTTTTGGAAGCTAGGGGTCCTAGTACAAGGAAATCTTATGCTTCTAAATGGAAAAGATTTTGTATTTGGATGCAGGATCGTGGTTCTGATCCTTTTTTACCTGATATTCCTTCTATTTTACTTTATCTCTCAGACCTTTTGACTAAAGGTTTTTCCTTTTCTTCCATTAAAATTCATGCTTCTGCTATTTCGGCTCATTTCAATTGTGATCTTCCCATTTTTTCCCACCAGCTGGTTAGACAATTTCTGAGAGGAGCTAAGAATTTAAGACCGCCTAGATCTCCTCCTGTCCCTCCTTGGGATCTCAACTATGTCTTGGAAAAGCTTACTTTGCCTCCTTTTGAGCCTGCTGCCTCTGCGGATATTAAGTTCTTATCCTGGAAGACAGCTATCTTGTTGGCCTTGACTTCTGCCAGAAGGGTGTCCGAGTTACAAGCCCTCATGGCCATGGAACCATACCTCATTTTCCATCAGGACAGAGTTTCCTTGAGGACCAATCCTACTTTTATGCCTAAGGTAGTTTCTAGAGTGGCTCTAAATCAGACTATTCACCTTCCTACCTTTTTCCCAAAACCCCAAAATAAGGGGGAAAGGATTTTGCATTCATTGGACGTACACAGGCAACTACGTTTTTACCTGGACAAAACTAAAGATTTCCGAAAATCAGATCAATTGCTTATCTCATTTGCTTCCAGTTCTCTAGGTAAAGCTATTTCTAAGCAAACTATTTCCAAATGGATTGCTCATGGAATAAGATATTGTTACTCTCTTTATGGAAAACAGATTCCAGGTACTGTCAGGTCTCATTCTACTAGAGCAGCTGCCACTTCAGCAGCTTTTCTCAGAGGAGTTCCTACCAAGGACATTCTGGAGGCTGCCACTTGGAGCTCTGTGCATACCTTTTCCTAGCACTATAACCTCCCTTTGTACTCTAAGTCTAGGGCAGGCTTTGCCTCTGCTGTTTTGCAGGGTCTTCTAGCTGCTCCTTCTTCTTCATAACCTCCTCCCGTGTTCTCAGCTTTGGGATTCTACCGTACAGTTATGACTGCAACAGTGAAACACGAAGAACATAGTACAGTTGTGTATACCTACCATAAATGTAGATGTTCGAGTGTCTTCACTGTTGCAGTCGGTGTTTCCCTCCCTCCAGACCCCTCTTGTTTCTTTTTGCTTACCTTTGTGGTGTATTTGTGTTTCCCTTGAGACACCTTTTGGTTTTATGGGGGCTTCTGACATCAGGGGCAAGAAAGGCTGGAGAAGATGGCGTCGGCTGTCAGCTTTATACCCATGCGTTCTGACGTCAGGGTACTTGCTGATACAGCCGACGCCAGACCCAGACTTTGATATTCTGGCCGACCTCGGGCTGCCTGCTGGCAGGAGTACCCTACAGTTATGACTGCAACAGTGAAGACACTCTAACATCTACATTTATGATAGGTGTACACAACTGTACTTTCTGAGGTTGTCCTTCTCCGTTCCGGTCTCCCATCCCTCTTCAGGCGGGCCAGCTTTCCAAGTGATGGTGAGGGTCCTTGCCCCTCCAGGCAAACCATAGGGGTTAGAATACCAGATATGTCCTCCCTCTGAGACGCAGCTGACACAGGCCACCACATCGGGACATCAAGCACAAGACCCTCAAGATACCCTACCGCAGGGTGCCCCCTCTAAGGTGTCTTCATCAGATACCCCCGCTGAAGAGGTACCATGCAAAAGGAAGCACATGGACTACTCTGAGGAGTCCCTCACCGGATATATGGACTATGATGAAGGGGATGAGTCCCCATGGTCTCCCCCTGTGGATGTCTCCTTTGGAGACATACTGGAAATATTGAAACAGCGGGGAGACTAGAAGCACACCAACCCTTCCTCTGAGGAGTCTGTGTTCTTGCAGGCTTTTTGTGCTTGACCATCTACTTCTTGGGTTATCCCGCCTGCAGACGAGCTTGTCCAACTCGTGCAACGTGCATGGAAGAATCCTGATACTGTTGAACCAGTCCCACGGAAACCAGACAAAATGTTATCTCCTCTTGAGGAAAGTCCACACTAGTCCAAGGGGGCCTACCAGTAGATGCTATGGTGGTGGCGGCGGCCACTAGGCAAGTGCTCGCCATCACCCAAACAGAGTCTTGGGTGGTGGACAGGTTAGGGAATTGAGCGAATGTTTGCCTCATCGACCTTTGCCATTTGGTCTTTGAACTATCTGGCACACTTTATTAGGCTTTAGAGAGATGTGGAGCTGTCCGAAATCTTAGCAGGAGCAGTCTCTGATGAGGTACGTGACAAAGTTGCCTTCAGCTTGCAACCCTGGAATCTATATCCAACTCATCCATGCGGTTAAGTTCTCATACTACCAAAGGGGCAACTAGAGCTGCGGGTTTAGGCATTGTCATGAGATGTCACACCTGGATGCACCTTTGTGACTTTGCAGACCAGTTCAGTCTTCGTTTCTAAACACTCCAGTGGAAGCTTCTTCCCTTTTTGCCTGAAAGTGAAATACATGTTAGCCAGGTGTGAAAAGGGCAGCAAGATCCTGTCTGCCGTGGGTGTATGTTTTTCCACACACCCCCCCCCCCAACATCCCTACTCTTGGAATCAGAGGAGTGGAAATATGTGGCACAAGAAATGCCAGGGTCCTTTCCATGACACATGTGGCGAGTTTACTCCCTGGGGCAGAGGGGGTAACTCTTCTGGAAGACACTACTACAGAGGCGAGGGCGAGGCAGAGGGGGTCCGCATAACCAGGGGTCCAGGGATTCTTTCTCTGGACCGTCCTACCAGCGCCCCTGAAGAGCGTCCTGATTGCTTTCCTCTGGAAGAAGTCCGAGGACGTTTCTCTCTGCACCACCCTGCCTGGAAAACTATATCCACAGATTTTTGGGTGCAGAAGGTCATAGCCAGAGGTTACCACATACCATTCAACATTTACCCAAAGTCATCAAGACAAATTCCCAACGTTTCACCCAGTCAAAGGGAAGCAGCAGCTCAAGAGATAAGAAAGCTGTGTCAAGAGTGTCATCCAAGCAGTCCCACCAGACCAAGTAAGATCCGGATTCTACTCAAGATTCTTTTAATTGCCAAAAAAGACAGGGGACTGGAGACCAATTATGGATCTCAGCATTCTGAACAAATTTGTCAACCAAACAAAATTCTGGATGGTCACGATTCAGTCTGTCCTCCCCTTTCTGGAGAAAGACTATTAGATGTGCTCAATAGATTTTCAGGATGTGTATTACTACATAAAAATGGACAAACGTTCCAGAAGGTTCCTTCATTTCAGACTGGGAGCCGATCACTACCAATTCCGTGCACTGCCCTTTGGACTCTCTACAGTCCCCAGAGTGTTCATAGTTTCATAGATGTGTTCTAGGCTAATGGCCGTGGAGCCCTTACAAGCCTAGCCCATAGGATTACCCTGGTATCGTGCCACCTGACCTTAGTTCCCAGTGCCTCTGTCGAGTAGAGCCACTGGAGTGATCCCCAGGGTGAATTTTCTATTTCCCATCCACTCATCAAGATTTCTCTTGTAGAGGGCCAGTGAGGTGCTCTGTTTGACATGTTCACCAGATGCATGGCAGTGGTAACAGCTCACTTGAGACTACAAGGATTCTGGGTGTTTCCATACTAAGATGATTGGCTCCTTACTGCCCCCACCATGTGTCTACTGGTGACATCCCTAATATACACTCTAACACTGGCAGAGTTCCTAGGAATCTCTATAAACTGAGAGAAGTGCAAGCTAACTCCTTCTCAAACCTTGGAATTTATAGGAGCAACTTTCAATATCCAGTCTTGCCTAGTCTCCCTCCCAGATCATAGACTGGAAAGGCTAAGGTCCCAACTCTGGGTGATACTCTGTCAAGACCAAGTCTCAGCTCGGGTGGTCCTTTAACCTCTAGGTTCAATGGCAGCATCAGTTACAGTAGTTTTTCTATCAAGACTACACATGAGGCTTCTCCAGTGCTCTTACTGCCGCAGTGGCATTCTTTGCATCACTCTGTCCTTTCAAATCTGCATAACAAAACGATGCAAACAAGATTTAATTTGGTGGATGAAGCCAGAGAAAGACTTATGAAGTCACCCTTTCTCCCCATCTCAACCTAAGGCCACAGTGACCGTGGACACCTCCCTGATAGGAGGGGGGGCTTTTTCAGAGAAAGACGGTCCAAGGTACGTGGTCAGACATAGAAGCTAATCTGCATATCATTGTTCTAGAACTGAAGGCAGTGCTTCTAGCATTGCAAGTATTTCGGTCTGTCCTCCTGTCAGGGACAATTGCTATCCAGTCCGACAGTATGTCAGTAGTCTGGTACATCAACAAACAAGGGGGAACCAAGTCCTACCCATTGTGTCGAGAGGCCATGAGAATTTGGCAATGGGCGATGGCTTCCAGACGCTTTCTGATTGGAATGCATATTCCCGGGATTTCCGATGTGATTGCAGACAAGCTGAGCAGATGTATTCTACTGCCTCATGAGTGGTCCCTCAATGCGATCATTGTGGTGAAGATCTTCAGCCGCTGGGACCAGTCTTGCTGCAACCTATTTGCCTCCCCAGCAAATCACAAATGCAGCAGCTAGTTTGCCCTAATTCCAATGCAGGGGGAGTTCCCCAAGGACGCTCTGATACGATTGGCCCATGGGACTTCTGTATGCTTTCCCTCCCCTTCCCCTCAATTTCTAAAGTAGGCCCTTCTGCTGAGAGGCACAGTAATCTTCATTGCTCCTTACTGGTCACAACAAATTTGGTTTCCCTTCCTTTGACCTCACCTAGTATACAAATCATGGATTCTGGATCCTACTCCAGAATTGATCTTGCACCCACAAGGGTTGACTCATCTGAACATTTTTAGTCTCAAGCTGACAGCTTGTTTTCTCCACTTTCAGTAACTGCCAGGCAGAATAACCTTACCTCCTCTGTACGTGATAGCATTCTGGCTTCACATAAACCATGTACCAGGAAAATCTATCTTAGCAAGTGGAAGAGATTCCATATTTGGTCCCAACAAAGAGAACTAGACCCTTGCTCAGCTCCTGTTAGTGTGGTTTTGGATTATCTGTCAGGTCTTCTTCATTCAGGAGCAGCAGGCTCCACCATTCGAGTACATTTGGCTTCTATCTCAAACTTCCATAATGGATTCCAAGACTCGTCTTTAATCTCCCATCATCTCTGCAAAACCTTCAAGAAAGGGTTCTCTCATATCAGACCACCCTTCAAAGAATAGATCAAACCTTGAAGTTTAACACTAGTACTACAATCTCTGACACGATCACCTTTCGAACCTGCTGCCACTTGTGATTTAAAGTCCTTATCCTGGAAATCACTATTTTTAGTAGTCATCACATCAGCGAGACGCATCTCCAAGCTTCAGGTCTTGTGCATAAAACGCCCTTGCATGGACTTTCATAAGGACAGAGTATCACTCCGGGCTAACTCTTCTTTTCTGCCCAAAGTTATTTCAGAATTGACAGTTAATCAGACAACTGACCTACCAGTCTTTTTTCCTAACTACTCAAAGGAGAATACTCTTCTTTTGCTGGATGTACATAGACAATTACATTTTTATCTGAACAGAACTAAATCTGTACATGAAACAGACCAGTTATTTGTTTCCTATTCAGGCCCGAAATTGGGAAACTCTGTTTCTAAAGTGACCTTATCTGAGTGTTTGAGAAACTGTCTTTCCTTTGTCTACCAGCATAGTAAAATTCCTGTACCATGCAAGGTCAAAGCACACTCTACCAGATCAGTGACGACGTCTGTTGCGTTTCATTCAAAGGCTTTATTGGGTGATATCTGTGCAGCTGCGACTTGGTTTACCCCTCATACCTTTATCACTCATTACAAAATTGGATTTGGTCTCCAGGGGGAGAGCATCCTTTGGTTCAATGGTACTCAGAAACATCCTTCCATAAGGGCCTCCCAGAACATAAAGCAGCTAGGGACTCTGTCCCATCAGTAAGGAATGAATGAAGATGAACAACATCAGATAAAGAAGTTATGTTCTTATCGTAACGTTCCATCTGTCCTCTTCATCTTCATTCAATTGTTATGTCCCACCCTCCATCCCCCTCCAAGGGGCTCCTGGTGGATCAGATTTGGTCCAAATCCCGCACTAGGGATTCTGCTCAGAAAAAGCCTCTGCTTTCTTCATCACGGGCAGACTCGAGCTGAAGTAACAGGGAGAGGGGCACTATGGGTAAAGCTTAGCTCTAGAATTTTTTGACTGGCACGAGCTTGTTATAAGGCCAACTCGGTTCCGAGGACAGAACCAACACTCATCAGTGATGAATGAATGAAGATGAACAACACAGATAGAAAGTTATGCTAAGAACATAACTTCTTTTCTTCTTACAGCAGCACTCAGGTTTGGTTCAAAGGTACTTTGCTACTAAGCGATTTCTTGTAAGGTGTCCTGGAATACTGGTAGAATGGTTATTGTCTTTAATAAACTAAACATTTCCAATTTGAATTGAGTAACATTTTAATGTGTTTTGGTATAGCATTAGCAGCAAGCATTCTTTTCATTGTGTGAATTGCAACTTTTCATTTGCTTGGAAATGTTTTGCATGACAGATTTTCATATGCATTTGCCACAGTCGTGAACAGTGGAATGGACTTACAAAGTCAATATATAGACTTTTCCATTATCCTCTTAGAAATTACCATGGATACAAGGAGGATTATTTAGGCATGTTGTTCCATTTCAAATATAAGGCGTTTTTTGCACATGTAATCAGTCTCGTGTTCCTTGGATTGCTAAACTTTTCTGCTAGGTTCTTCATTTTTACAGTACTGGATTTACCAGCATATGTAGGTCCTGTAGAACTTCTGGTCTCAGTTTCAGCAGAATTACATTATTTAGGAATGTTGAAATCTTTTTTGTAATATATTTCCAAGCTCTCAACCACTTTGTGAAGCCAACCCACATTCATGAAACATATCTTTTTGAATTTTTTTCTGGTTTATTTTTTTTCTGTCACTTCAGTTTTTACTGGAAATTCTTGCAATGATCTCCTGTAGGAGTATTCATTTGTACACTTTCATCCCTTGTGTCACTTTGTCAGTAATTTCTGGTAGTTGATTTCTTGATACCATTCATGTTTTTATGTCCCTTGGATGCGTTATGCTTTCTGAGCTGATCAAAAGCTTATGAGACTATAACTTAGCTCTGAATTTCTTTATTTGGAAATCATAGTAAGAGCTTATTTTCAATTTGGGAATATTTTTAGCTGTCAGGAATACGTTCAAGAAGCATATGGAGTTTTAACTGTCTTAAGTGAAGAGCGACAGTGTTTTTGAATCAAAGCTGCAGCACCACATATGCAGAAGCATCACAGGCAGGTTTAAGTGACATGCCTTAGTTGCAGTAGCCCACCACTTATCTGTTATATATTTTTTTATCTTTTCTAAATACATTCTGCTGCTGGTGTTTGAACTGCCCTTCAATATTTCCTTTCAGAGACCTATACAAGGATTCTGGTACTGTACTGTTTTAAGCACAGACTTCCATATCAGTTTTAGCTTGGAAATGTGTGTAATATAAGTGGTGGTGGTGATGCAATCATTGCTTTTACCTCCATCTGATTGATGAATTCCCATGCCCATATACACAGTCTTTAAGTTGCCAAACTCAAATTTATGTAGTTATTTTATTTTAATATCATGTTCTTGCAGTGTCAGCTGTGCTTTCTGTTAGTCTAGTGATAGTTCACTGTCTTCCCAGTGATTTAAAAAATATTTAGCTATACCATGCCTTTTAAATCGTTCAGCATATTTCCATAGCTTGGAAATAGTTCATAACTCACCACAAGTGATGCACAGAAAAGCTATTGTGCATATTTTTGGTAATGTGTTCATTTTAGTACTCATCAAACAATGTTTGTCGATAAGCAGGTACTGAATAATTTTTCAAGAGCACTATGAAACATGGCCATTTACTCTTCTCTGAGTTGTTTTCATGTTAGCAACTAACTTAGCATTCGCTCTGTACTGTTGGAAAAGTAGGTCTTAGCCCATTCATTGGACTGATATAATTTTCTTTCTAATGTTTCCAATTTTCTATCTTGTCGGACGTAGCAAGAACCAACTTATTGAACTTTGGAGAGACATTTGGATTCCCTAAAGGTAGTTTCCACACGATCTGTTGTGTCCTTCTCTTCGCCTGCCAATTCAGCATGCATCCCCAGCTCTTCCTTTGTAAATAATTCATTTGATATGCTGTGATTTACAAACATTATTGGTTTCCTGTGTAACATAGTGTTGGTTGGTCTTGCCAAAATGTTATTTAAATGATGCTTGCTTTAAGAGAATGGTGTAGTCAGCATAGCTACTAAGCTCAACTAAATTCACCTGGTTTGTGATGAATAAAAGAATGGGTTCCAATCCCTACATATTCAGTGAAGTTTCCCTGTTATGAAGAGGGACTGTTGGACTGGGAATAAGGAGTATGGGTGATGTACCTGCAGTAAAAGTGCGTTTGTGGAGCATTCATAGGGAAAAACCTGGACATCTTCCTGCCTGTGGAGGAAATACTCTGTCTAAAACACTTGCATGCTGTGGAAATAATTCCTGTCTGTTGCAGAAGCGGACTGGAATTACTGAACTTCATGATGACTGTGACTGTTAGTTCTTATTTTATAGAGACAGTCTAGCATTTGATGCAAAAGGTACTGTAAAACAGACAAGTAAGTCAATTTGTTCCATTTCTCAAAATTTGGTGCAAAAGCTATTGTCAAAAGGTCTGCACCACTGCCTTTAAGTATTGATGGTGTCTATGTTTTGTGTGTTTAACAGACCAAATCATTTTATTACCAAGTCCTGTAAGTAGCTGTTCCCATACAAAGAAAGACCCATCAGTTTTCACTGCCAGTTAACTGGAACGGTTCTTTTACTTTTCTTAGAATGCTGTAGTTGTAATCTGATTCACTACTGATAGATCCTCTGCAGTCTACAGTTTAACTATTGCAACATGCACTTGTTTATTTTGAAAGTATGACTGAAACATTTTCTTAGATATGGATGTGTAGCATTAGGTTGTCTACTCCTAAAGTGAGAAAGAAAATATCATGACGTAACATTTAAACCAGACAAAAATGCCACCCTAAAAATGTCTGAGCGCACAAAATTACCACTACAAACACTGATCTAATGTTAATCTTCGTTCCATTCTTCACTGATGGGTTCGGTTCTGAGCCCCTCGGAACCATGTCGGCCTAATACCAAGCTTGCGTACACCAAAAACTCCCAAGTTAAGCTGCTACCCATAATACCATTCTCCCTGTTACCTCCGGTCTCATTTGCCACGTAGCCATATAGCAACATTTCACCGAGCTCTCAAGCTAAGTGTCATTTTTCTTGATATTTTCTGGATATTTGGATATATATCTCTTAGTCACTGTCTAAATCTATTTCCTTTCTACCTCACTTGTTTACAGTTATTTGTAATGTTCCTAACTAGCTCTACCCATTGGGTAATTCTTTTTACCATCGTTGGTACACCCTCTCCTTACCCTTGTGGTATCTCTTGATACCATCATTTGTATCTTCTTTCCTTTCTAGGTGTTTCCTTGTTTGATATTCTAGTTAACTTTTGATTAGTGTGTTTGTGGAAATGTCTGATAAAAAAGGTACTTCGGGGTTTAAACATTGCACCTCTTGCTATGGCAAACTCCCAAACAGCGACTCTCACGACAACTGCGTTTATTGTCTGGGGGTTTCTCATCTCTGTTAAACCACCTTTTCAGATTTGCCAAAGTTTCAGTCAGCAGACGCTGAATGAAAGAAAGAAATTGATTTTGAAAGGCCTTCTTGCTTCTCCTTTCTCAGAGGCAATTTCTGTCTCTGAGGTCTCAACCCCTCCAATGAAGGACATGAAATGTCCCCGCTCTGATCCCTCTTCATCGGCTGGTGATAGGAGTAAGACACCTAAACATAAGGCCCACAAAACTTCCTCTGAGCATAGACTTGCTACTTCAGCTCCGACTACTGCTGTTCTGATCTCTGCTCCGATTACTACTATGACTCAAGCCATGGATATTATCAGATTCTCAATGTTGGTGCCACCTTCGGCACCGACCTTGCCTTCCACTATAGCTATGGCACCGACCTTGCCTTCGACTACAGCTACAGGACCGACTTTGCCTTTGACTACATCGAAAGCGGTTCCAACCTCTGCCATTTCTTTGGAACCAATGGCAACGACTCTGAGCTCCTCTTCGGCACCAAGCCCTTTTACTACTCCACTGATTTCTTTGCTACCTGTCTCCAGATTAGAGACTATGGGTGCCACTAGCTCAGACACCATGGTCCCGATACTCCCACTCCTTGGATCCATTCCTGAGTCAAATGTACAGCCCCTTTTTGGATCAACCCGACTCCCCTTCAGGAGTGTCCACGAGGTCCACCAGGAGTCTATCCGAACTTGATGTGGTGCACCTGTCTGATCAGCTGTTGAGAGCCAGAGGAGGATACCAAATGTTCCAAAGAGTCATCCCCCTCTGGGACTTGGGTCTGTCTCTCCCAGGAGTCCTACGTATACTCCTCCTTTGGATCCGTTGGTTCCGAATGGTTCCGAAGCCCATTGCTCCAACGTCTTTTGTGGAACCTCGTTCCTTGGTGCTGATGGTGATCGTCACTGAGGCTTCGAGACCATCCCTTTAGTTTTTGGTTCGAACCGGAACCGTCCCATCCTCAGACTCATGGTTGGGGGGGGGGCAGAGTCCTCAGTCCAGGGCATGGTTCCGACTGTTTTATCGTTTCCGCCCTCATTTCCGGGGATAATGCCTGCTCTGATCCTGCTTGAAGTTCCATTCCTGGGAGTGGGTCTGATGGAGCAGGGTGTGACCCCAGTTCCGAGGTTGTCCTTCTCTGTTACGGGCTTCCACTCTTCGGGCGGGCCTGCTTTTTGGGTGATGGAGAGGGTGCTTGCTTCAGGAAATGCTCCGATGTCAGAACTTCATCCTGCTCTCTCTGAGCTACAGCTACCATGAACCACCTCCCCGGGACACTGGGAAGAGAAGCCTCAGGAAACCCCAGTTTGGGGCAGCGATAATTCAAAGTCTTCCTCAGATATTCCCACTGAAGAACCTCTTCAGAAGAAGACATGCAAGAGGAAGCACATAGACTCTCCTGAACAGTCTTTGACAGAAAACACAGACTACAATGATGGGGAGTGGTCCCCACGGTCACCTCCGAATGATGTCTCCTTTGGAGTCATCCTGGAAATATTAAAACAGAGGAGTAGATGGAAGCCCTCCAACCCTTCCTCTGAGGAATCCATGTTTCAGCAGGCTTTTCACTCCCGGACTTCTACCTCTTGGGTGACCCCACCTGCCAACGAGTTAATTCAGCTCGTCATGCAGTGTGCTTGGCAGAACCCTGACTCTATTGAGGCCATTCCCCGGAGACCTGATAAGATTCTTCCCACCCCAGAAGAGCATCCACACTGGTCCAGAGGTTTGCCAGTTGACGCTATGGTGGTGGCGGCCACCACTAAAAAAGATCTAGCGGAAGAAAGTCCTACTATTCACCTGCCCAACATGGAGTCTCGGGCTGTGGACAGGTTTTTGGAGCGAGTCTTTGCCTCAGCGACCTTTGTTGTCGGGTCCCTGAACTAATTGACACACTTCACGAGACTCCAAAGAGATCTGTTTACTGAAATTTCTGGATCCCTCACGGGTCAAGTTTCTGACAAGGCACGGGACAAGTTTGCCTCTCAACTTGCCATCCTTGAATATATTTCCAATTCATCCATGAGGCTGCTCTCCCATGCAACCGAAGGGGCAGCCAGAGCTGCGGGTGCAGGCATAGTCATGAGGCGTTATGCCTGGATGCACATCTGTGATCTCGCGGACTTCTTAAAGTCCTCCTTTTTGAATTTCCCTATTGAACCACCTTCCTTTGGTTCTAAAGTGAAGGACATGCTAGCCAGGTGCGAGCAAGATGGAAAGACTCTGTCTGCCGTTGGCCTATGTTTTTCCAAGCTTCAGTGTTCTTTTTCCAGGAACCAGAGGAGTGGGAAAATCTGGCACAAGAAATCTCAGGGTCCTTTCCGTAACGCACGTGATGAGGATTCCCCCAGAGGCAAAGGGGGTTTCAATGGTAGAAGACACCCATTTAGGGGCAGAGGGTGTCCCTGAAATCAAGACTCCGTGGATTCCTTCCTCTCTGCACCAAACTGCCTGGCACTCTATCACAAATGACTGATGGGTGCAGAGAATAATCTCCAGAGGCTACTACATCCCTCTAATCTCCTGCCCAAAACCTATAAAAACCTTCCCGATGTTCCAACCAATCAAAGGGAAGAAGCGGATTCAGAGATAACAAAGCTGTGTCAAAAAAAAAGTCATCCAGACCAGTCCCTCCAGAGTAATGTGGATCCGGGTTTTACTCGAGATTCTAAATCAATTGTATAAACCAAGTTCTGCATGGTAACTATTCAATCCAGTCTCCCATTTTTAAGGGAGGATGTTTGGATGTGCTCGATAGACCTCTGGGATGTGTATTACCACATCAAAATGGACAAATGCTTCAGGAGTCTCCTTCACTTCCAGCTAGGAGCCAGTCATTTCCAGTTCCGAGCCTTGCCATTCGGTCTCTCAGTGGCCCCCAGAGTGTTCACGAAATGTCTAGCAGTGGTGACGGCTTATCTGAGAATTCAAGGATTCCAGGTGTTTCCATATTTAGACTATTTGTTCCTCTCCGCCCCCACCATGCGTCTTCTGACTATGGCCCTCCGATATACCCTTTCACTGGTGGAGTCCCTAGGCATCACTGTACACCGGGAGAATTCCAACTTAGAACCTACCCAACAGCTGGAATTTATAGGGGCAGTTTTCGATACTCGATCCTGCCTGGTATCTCTATCGGCTCACAGGCTTCAGAGGTTAAGATTGCAAGTGCGTCTGATACTCTGTCAAAAAAAGGTGCCAACAAGGGAAGTTCTCCAGGCTCTGGAGTCCATGGCTGCAGCCATTCTGATAGTTCACGAGAGACTGTTACAGTGGCGCCTATTGTCCCAGTGGTTTGAAAATCTTCACCCCCTAAACTCGCAGGTGCTCATAACCAACTCTTGTAAGCAAGATCTCCTCTGGTGGATGAGGCCAGATGCAGAACTTTGGTGTCGCCCCTTTCAGACCCCTCCACCCACCACCACTGTCACCATGGATGCTTCCTTGATAGGATGGGGGGCCATTTTCAGGGAAAGACCGTCCAAGGCACATGGTCGAGTTTAGAGGCCAACCTGCATATCCGTGTTCTAGAGTTAAGAGTGGTGCTGTTAGCATTGCAGGCATTTCATCCACTTCTTCCCCCTGGAACGATTGCAATTCATTCAGACAATATGTCAGTAGTCTGGTACATCAACAAACAAGGAGGAACCAAACCCTACCCCCTGTGTCGAGAGGCCATGAGAATTTGGCACCGGGCGATAGCTTCCGACCACTTTCTTATAGCAACGTACATCACAGGCAGCTCTGATATGATTACGGACAAGTTGAGCAGATGCATTCTCCTTCCACACAAGTGGTCTCTCATTCCCAAAGTGACGCCAGAAATTTTCAGCTGATGGGGCCAGCCCTGCTGCGACCTTTTCGCCTCCCTCTCGAACAACAAATGCAGCAGCTACTTGGCCCTCTTTCCCCGGGGGGGGGGAGGGGGGAGTCCCCGAGAGACGCTCTGACTCATGATTGGCCCACGGGTCTCCTCTACGCTTATCCTCCAATTCCCTTGATACCTCTATTCTTGAAGAAAGCCACTCTGTGATCCTCATTGCCCCATTCTGGCCTCGTCAAGTGTGGTTCCCCTTCCTGTGGCCTCATCTGTTACAGCCCCCATGGATCCTGGGCACTCATCCAGACTTAATTTCTCACCCCCAAAGGTTGACTCACACGAATCTGTCCACTCTCAAGCTGACGGCTTGGCTTCTCCACTTCCGTTGGTCACTAGGCAGGAAGCCCTTTCCTCACCTGTTCGCAATATCATTCTGACCTCCCGTAAACCATCCACCAGAAAACTTTACAGAGATAAATGGAAAAGGTTTTCTCTTTGGTCTAAAGAACGGATGCTAGATCCCTTCTCAGCTCCGGTCTCTGTCATCCTTCAGTACCTTTCTGAGTTCTTTGGAAACGGAGCATCAGCCTCTACCATACGAGTCCATTTTGCAGCAATTTCCAATTTTCATAACTGAGTACAGGGCATTCCAATTATGTCATTTGCCTATGCAAAACCTTTCTCTAAGAAGTGTTTCACAGCAGACTTCCAATTAGGCATCCCGTAGACGTGTGGAATCTCTCCCTAGTTCTGCACTCTCTCTCTCAACCCCTTTTGAGCCTGCTGCAAAATGTGATCTCATATTTCTGTCATGGAAATCTCTCTTTTTGGTAGCTGTTACTTCAGCTAGATGGATCTCAGAATGACAGGCCTTGTGCATCAATAGACCGTACCTAATATTTCAGAAAAACAGAGTATCTCTACGTAGTAATCCATCTTTTCTCCCCAAAGTGGTTTCTGATTTTTCTGTGAAGCAATCCATCGAGTTTCCAGTGTTTTTCCCAAACTATTCCAATAAAAGAGAATACTACCTACACTCCTTGGATGTACATAGGCAACTACGTTTTTACCTATACAGGACTAAATCTATCTGCAAGACAGACCAACTTTTCATTTCCTTCTCTGGTCCAAGGATATGCTGTGTCAAAAGTCACTTTATCAAAGTGGCTCAGAGATTATATTTCCTTTTCATATTCACGTACAAAAGAGCCTAGACCTCACAATATCAAAGCACATTCAACTAGAGCTATAGCAACCTCTGTAGCTTTTCACTCCAGAGCCTCTATGGACGACATTTCTGCAGCAGCCATTTGGGCTAAACCACACACTTTCATCAAACATTACAAGTTGGATATGGTCTCCAGGGGAAGAGCGGCCTTCGGCTCAATGGTGCTCAGGAATGTCCTTCCATAAGGGCCACCCAGGTTTCTCAGGTAGCTTGAAATTCTGTCCCCGTGATGAATTGAAAGAAGATTAACAACATCAGATGAAGAAGTTATGTCTTACCATAATGTTCCATCTGTGTTGTTGATCTTCTTCCATTCATCACATCCCCACCCTCTATCCCCCACCAAAGGCTCCTGGTGGATCTCATGGGTCCTTGTGGTGTGTTAAGGTTTTTGCTCAGAAATGGCCTGTACTGTATTTCTATATGTCTTAGCCAACTCGATCTGAGATAACAGGGAGAGGGGCATTGTGGGTAACAGCTTAACTCGAGAATTGTTGGTGTACGCAAGCTTGCTGTTAGGCTGACACAGTTCCGAGGGGCTTGGAACCGAACCCAGTAATGATGAATGGAAGAAGATCAACAACACAGATGGAACATTATGGTAAGACATAACTTATTTTTTTTGTGGGGGTGGCCTGGGTCTCCTAACTCCTGATGTGAAAAGTCTGCCATTGTATCCTTTAATCTTTATAGATGTCTACATCTATATATATCTGTCTATATCTATATATATATATATATATATATATATATATATATATATATATATAAATAAAACGCAGGCGCACACACATGCACACCTGTGTTTTTGTGTGTGTGTATATATATATATATATATATATATATATATATATATATATATATATATATATATATGTGTGTGTGTGTGCGTGTGTATATATATAATAACCAGGGCTTTGCAAACCTAGGTAAAAGGAAGAAGTTAAAACAAACAAGCTCAACTTTCCCTGTTCCCTGAAGTGTGTGGCTGGATGAACTGTATTACACTTTGCTCAAAAAATGCAGACTCCAGAGTATGAAGACATCGACAATAAAACCAGTGAGGTAGAACTTGTATGGCACTAAATGCCAGCAGAACACAGCATGGCAAACCATAGTAAGTTAAAATTGCTATTTCTGCCCTTGTATCATTGTCCGCATCTTCTATTTGTTTATTTTTATTAAGTAACCATTCAGAAAAGTAGGTAAAGTATATGACACATTTTCACCAAATCTGTTTACTTGAGAGCTGCATCTTACTACAGCTTTTTATTGTTTATATGTCATGACTTCCACAATTATGGCACTTGATTTAGTACTGCATGCTATTGTTTTTATTATTGCATTGCTGTCAAAACGTTTACTTGTCTGGTTATTCATCCGTATTTTGGCTTCTTGTACTCCTGCAGGTACCTAAAGCTTCAGCTCTTTTGTATCTTTGCCATTTATATATTCCATGCAATTCCAGCTGTTTCTGTAGTTAGTAAATTGAATTCAGGTAACACGATTGTGCATCAGGTTTCACTGCAAAAATGTACGACTATATTCCGTAGTGCTTCATTATTTTCATAGCTAGCTTTTGCATCAGAATTTCTTAACCCCAAATGTGTGTCTGGAGGAGGAACTTGTTAGTGAGCATGATCAGCACTGTAAAAGGGGGATTAATTAGGACCCTGCAGTGTGGTACACTCCCTTAATTGAGTTGTTTCAGTGTGTGTCAATAATCCTGTTTTTTCTTGGCTCTTGTTGAGGAAGGTTGCTATTTGGGGAGTTGCCAAGGGTGTCAACTGCCCCCAGCTACAGCTCTGCTTAACAGTGCTGGTTGTTGTTTGTCTTTTCGACTTTTCCCGGTTAGGGGTCACCACAGCGGAACTCCGGTACGCTAATGATTTGCAGTAGATTTTTATGGTGCCGAGTTGCCAGCCTGATGCCCAACCTTCAGCGAAGGCATGCCCATTCAGGCATGCCTTTCGGAGGCCACTTGACCACAGGGAGAACATGCAGACTCCAAACACAAGGCACTCCAGCCGAGAATCGAACAGGAGAACCTCTTGTTATGAGGCAACAATGCTACCGCTGTACCACCGCGGCTTGCTTAACAGTGCTGGTTGTAGTGATTAAAAAAGCCATCTTTCCTCTTATCCGCCATTTCACATTGCTGTTTTTTTTTGTAAACATTTCAATGATTTTGTAGCTTTCAGCTTTTGATTTGTGTGGTTAAACCACGTTTCATATTAGCTTGTATTAGAATTGCCTATCGCACTGAGTAGTAAGGTGGCCATGTACTTGTTTTCCAGAATGTCATTTATCAATAAATAAAATTGTTTTAGTATGTTGTGTTGATTCTGACTCTGTTTAAATTCATTATTACCCAGTTAAATTTTCTCAGCTTCACTGTGAATAGTTAAATCACTTCCTCTCCACTTCTGGTTGAAGTAATGTATTGAGAAAAAAAACATGCAAGAAGACCATGTATGTGTGTCTTAAGTGTATTTTATTGGCTGAATGCTGTGCTCATGTGCAGTCACATTGGACCGGATTCACAAAACCTCCGTGTAAGAGTTAATGTCTTACACGGAGGCTGCAGTCTAACGGTATGACGTCAGCATGCCATGCATAGTCATGAAAGCATGCTGAATCATGCCCTAGGCTAACACGGTCCATGTAGGAAAGTAGGGGGCGTGTCCAAATTCCGAGTCCTGCAAAGGGACACGCCCCCAGAAGAGTCAGAGTCCTGAAAGTAAACACCCACGAGCGAGTCCGCGGAAATGTCAAGGAACACAACACCACACATTCCCCCACAGACTGTAAACCCAACTGTAATGTAAAACGTAAAAATAGCAGTTAATTTTTTTTTTTATAATTTCCAAAATGTTTGCCCGTAGTTGCACTCGTTTGCGCGGGTATGCCCTCCGCTCAGCCACAGTTAGCAGACATTGAAAAGCATATAAGATCTAAATATGCAAATTAAGCCAAGTAGCAATAGCGTAGCGGTAGAGAAGTTGGCCAAAGAGGAGGTGGTCACGGTTCGAGCCCCCACAGCATCATTCTCCATTTTTATTTAAATAAGCATGAAACAATCCCCTGACATATATATAGATAGATATATAACTGTAATTTAAGTAAAATGTAATGAAATGGGCCATGTATTTTTGAAGAAATCTGACATAATAAAATATAAAAAAAGGATCATAATTGCCCATAGCTTAGCAAGGCTTTAGCAAGCTGAATATGGGTGCTCATAGGTGAGCAGCGCTTTAACAAGCTGAATATGAGTGCCCATAGGTGAGCAGCGCTTTAACAAGCTGAATATGGGTGCCCATAAGTGAGCAGCGCTTTAACACGCTTAAAATGAGTGCCCGTAGCTGAGCAGCGCTTCACCCAGCGTAATATGAGTGCTCATAGCTAAATAACACGTTACCCAGCGTAAGCCGTTTGCGCGGAGCTGCGCAGCGCGCCAATCGGCTTACCGTCGGGCAACATTGGGAAAGCTGTATCAAAGCCGCCTTTACACAGACACACCTCCTAGCCTGTCTAGACAGTAGTAAAATAAAAAAAGCAATGCCCAGGGTCGAACCCGGGATACTGTGCATCATAGTCAAAGTACTGAACCACTAGGCCATGACAGTTGTACTGAGAAATGCAGTATTAGCATATATATAGGAATGAATGGAAATAGAAGCATGACAAAGCAGGTTTTTTTTAAGCTGATAAATATCCAAAACGGCCAATCACAGATAAGTGCGGGAAAACCGGCATATGTAAGCCCCATAGGTGGGAATACACAGCATAACTGATTGTGGTACCCATTTGCAGTCAGGATGGCAGGCGCAGGAGAGGGAAGTCGCTTTAGAGCACAAAGGTGGGGTGTTGAGGAGTCAAAATATACGGTTTGGCTCCCAGTCCATGATCATGAAGCACAACTCATGCAGGGCCAGGTTCACTGGGGTGCGTACAAGGCAGAGGCATGGAACCGGTTGGCACATGATCTCACCAGTGCCACAGGCATTCCGAGGACTGGTGAACAGGTCTGTCACCACCATGCGGACCTGAAGCGACGGAAGGAGGACCAACTGAACCGTTGGATCCAGGAGGCCCGCCAAATGCCCAACGCCCCACTACTGAGTAAATAGCCATTTAATTAAGTATGTAAAAAATGCTATCCTAGCCTATAGTATGGAGACGTATGTTCCAATATTACTTCCTTTATATTACAACTGCAGGTGTTCGTTCCGTGAATCAGCGTGCCTATCCTGATAGGCTGCTGAGGTTGCGCCACCAGGCAGGTTAGTAATTATTTAGCTGGTATTGTCATAGAATATAAGTGAGATAGATTGTAAAAGAGTTCAGTGTTGTAACCCACTAATAAAGGTAAAATACGCCTAGAAGAAAGATTCTGCTAGTATTGTAAGATTAGATAAGTGATGCAGCCTGGAAAAGAGTGTAATGCAATCCAGTAATAAAGATTAAACAAGTCTCAAATAGAATTTCCACCTGTATTGTAATATCAGACAACTGCTGCAGCCAGAAAATGAGTGGTAATCAATCAACAAAGGATAGACAAGTGTCGAATACATCCTTGTAAATTCTGCCATATGAAATAAGTGAGTCAGCTGGAAAGGATTGTTGTAAACCAGTAATAAGTGTTAATAAAGCCTAGAATTAAGTACCATTCTGAAATGTAAATATAAAATAATTGAGAGTGTGTGAGAAAGACAGTTTGAAGCTACCAAGAAAGCTGTAATAAGTCTGGAATAAAGGTATACTGCAGTCACTACATAATGAAATGAATGAGACAGCCACAACCAAAGAGTGTAATGTATTAAATAAAATACAGAACATGGACTGTGTCCGATCCACAAATTGGATATGTTGCTGTACCCTTGCATTATGGAAATAGTATGGTTGTATGAAATGCTGAACATCCACAGTTGTCTAGACCCATATAAATCAAATGTAGCAGGATGGTGTACCTGAACACAGCCAGATATGAACATATATGAATAAAAGTGGAATGTATATTAATGTAGCAGTAACATCCCCATCACCAACATTCCTAAGGTTACATACAGGAAACTGTACTAATACATGTAGGGGATATATAGCTGCGGCTACTAGAAATGTACAGTATATGTATAGGTAGTTTTAGTTGTTAATGTAACATTTCTCCACCTTACCCTATTTTCACAAATGATGCCATTCCACACCAAACCGGGTATGTGTATTCACAATTAATTCCCATGGACATTAGTCCTGTTGGTTCATACATATCTGCATGTATGTTGATGCATGTGCCCCGTTCACATATCCAAACCTGATGGCCTGTTGCCACCAATCAACCCTGCATGCTGTTGGAATGTGCACTGTTGTTCTAAATATGCATGTGTTATGCTTGCTGCTCAATGTTCGGAATTCATGGGTGTTTGGTTAATGGGAATGCTGATGCATGCTGTTACAACTAATTTTGAATGGTGTTGTTTGTTACTAACCCAAAATGCCATAAAATACTGCTAAACATAGGACAACAGGGAAGGCGGGTTGCAGCGGACCCACCTCTCCCACCTCAGCTGGCGAGTGCACCTGGCACCAGTGCCCAGGCCGGGACCTCCTCCGGTGGCTCTGTGCCACCTTCGAGTGGAAGCGCTGCAGGGGTTGGGGCTCGTCCCCCCTCTGCAAGCATGGCCGGAGGAGAGCCTCCACTCACCCTCCATAGGGTCCGGTCTGTGGTGCGTAGTGAGATCAGGCGTTCTGTGACTGATCCACTACGCCAGCCTGAGGCGAGGGTGGTGCAACTCACGGGTGTGCATGCCCATCCTATCCAGCCCCCAGCACAGCCCTGGCCTGGGCTGTGAAGGCGCAGTGGTAACTGCCTATGGGTGGGGATTTCAGTTCCACTTTTGCCATCTGTGGGCTCATGGACTTGCGATATCCAAACATCCGTCCCCATCATTTGTGTTTACCCCCCACATGTGTCATACTATGCACCACAGACCGGACCCTATAGAGGGTGAGTGGAGGCTCTCCGGCCATGCTTGCAGAGGGGGGACGAGCCCCATCCCCTGCGGCGCTTCCACTCGAAGGTGTATGCGTCTTGTTTGTCTTGTCTGTTAACCTCCCCAACCTACCTCCCCAAATATACCTACTTCCTGTACCTCATATTCCACTCACCTGAAAAAAAAAAAAAAAAAAAAGGGCACTCTGTTCCCACAAAAAAATTACGCCCCATACATAGCTGCCCAATTTGCACACGTCCACTGGACATGTAAACTGATAATTCTAATTGGCAGTACAACATATTTTGTTGTCCTCACCCTTCTCTCAGGGTGGAAGGTTTCAAATTTCACACCATATGTCACACATATGCACAGCTGTTGCTGATAAAGAAATGGGCAGCTATGGGCCTTCCCTATATATCCTTCCTGCACATCCCGAGCTTGTTTTCCTACTGTCCTACCCTCTTTGTGCCCCCTTTTTCTCCACTTTCCTATTTCCCCATTTTCTTTTCTTTAAAAGAAATTAGCGCGGGTGTTAGCGGGAGTAAGCACTTTTAAGCAGTTGTAAGCGCGTGTGCGCGTAGCTAAGCAAGTGTGAGCTTAGCTAAGTGTGTGTGCGCATGTGTAAGCATCGCACAAACCAGCGCAAACCCGCTTACAACTGCTTAAAAGTGCCTTAGTCACTCTATGACAAGGCCTGTAGTCTGCTCATCAACAAAATAAAATACCCCTGTCAGTCTTGAACCCCGGACCTTGGAAACACTAGTCTGCATGAATTGCCACTGAGCCACGGCAGATATACAAGAACTTGGTGCTGAAAGAAATATATCATGAAATACAAGGAATGAATGTAAAGGGAATATAGGAAGGCCCTTACACAAAGCTTGTTCCCTGTATCCTTACTGGCAGTTCTTGTGGAATTGCATTACATTAGTGTGATAAGAGAAACAGCCATGCTAGCAGGTAATAATGTTAGAGTAGCACGTTACAAACCCACACAGTATCAGAGCTGGATAAACACTGCCATATTTGAATAGGTATGAGGCCAGACTTCCCAACTGTGACTGATTTACAGGGATGTCCCTGATTTGCAAAAAAATGTTACCTGTGTCCCACTGACTCCCTGTGAAATGTACTAACAGTAGACAGAAAGGTGGGGAATCCCACGTAGCAGTTGGCAGAAAGGTGGGGAATCCCACATAATGGTGACTGTCAATAAGTTGAAGTAGACACTACGTAGACACTACTTGCATGTCAGAAATGGTGTAGTAATATATATGCTCAAAATACCCCACAGTCACAACTGCAGAATATCTGAAATATATCACAGGTGTATCCCACTGATATGTACCTTTCCCTGAGGTTGGTCAAATATATATCTGAGAGTATCTGAGGCCTGCAAGTGTCAGAAATACACAGGCATATCAGCCTGTCTGCTGTTACACACTCTGTGAATAGCTGTAGAATTACTCCCACAAGCACACCCTCATGTAGGAGTACAACACATAAATATCAAAGGATGTAGCCATCTAACAAACTAATGACAGTATAGCAGTTTACAAGCACTGCATGTGCCTGATATTCATAATTGTTAGTACAAAATACAAGGCCCTAGTACTGCTCAGCAGCAAAATAAAATACCCTTGTAAGTGTCAAACCCCAGACCTTGGGCTCAGCAGACTACATGCAGTGCCACCAAGCCACAGCAAACATATAATAACTTACTGCTGAAAGAAATATATCATGCATTACAAGGAGTGAATGTAAATGGAAAATAGGAAAGCCATAGCAACATATTCCAGTAAAGACAAATATCAGGCCTTCAAGGAGTGAATGTAAAGGGAAAATAGTGAAGCCATAGCAACACATTGCAAGAACTACTGTTGTATACCAGTTAATACACAACTCCCACAGGAAAGTACACACTCCCATGTAAACAGTGTTAGCATTAGCAGGTGTGAGTTAACATACACACTGAGAAGAGTGAACTGGAAAAAGCAACAGTCAGATTTCAGTATAACATGCATTTCAGTGGCTACAACACAGCCTTAGATATGAGAGACATACCAACCTTCTGACTGACACAGCAGTGTCCACAGCAAACCAGCATGGTCCCCACCTTGCACAACTGAAAGGCCTACGCCTACCTAACCTAACATTTTATAGCAGTGTCCTGAAATCACAGTGAGAACTTCAATTACCACACAGCAGGCTACATGCAATTAGTAAATGCTGGCCACCAGTTGGTGCAGAGGCCATCACATGCACATGTGCAGATACCTGCAAAAGCAGCCTGTACTGCCAGTCCACGCATGCAATAATATCATTGCAGAAACTGGAGGAAGAGAGAGAGAGAGAGACCAAAAAAAAAAAAAAAAAAAAAAAAAAAAAAAAAAAAAAAAAAACAGAAAAAGCCAGCCCAGGCAGCCCAGTCATCCAGCCACTCAGGCAGCCAGCCATCCAGGCATCACTCCAGCCAGCCATTCAGGCAGCCATCCAGCCAGCTAGCAAGCCAGCAAGTCAACAGTCCAAAAATAAAAAAGCTGTCCGAGACAAAGGTAATGTAAACTACATAATCTAATAATCTACATACTGTGAACCCTCCATATGTGTTAGCAGTCTGTATCTATATGTATATGAAGATGTGCATAGGGCAAGGGACATACTGCAACTGTTAGTGAAGGCTGGACATACATATGTAGTTGAAGGTTGCTATGTGCACATATCAATGTAGGTTGTAGTGTGTGGCATTGAAAACAGCATGCAGTGCAGGTATATGTCATGTGGTGGTGAACTTCTGTGGGAATGAGCCAGTGAGGCCTGCTACAGCTTTATGGCTTGAGGACAGCATAATGTATTATGCACAACAGTGTGCAGTATCATTACAGAATGGTATGTCTCACAACTGTTGCAGAAGTGATATTCCCACCATGAAAGGTGGGCAGTCCATGTACCTACATGTGCATGTATATGTACAGCAATGGATGTTAAGAAGTGTGTGTGTGTGTATATATGTATATATATATATATATATATATATATATATATATATATATATATACATATATATATATATATATATATATATATATATATATATATATATATCGATATACATATATATATCTATATATCTATATGTATATAAATATGTACATAGAGAGGTCTGTATAGATACATAGAGATATATGGATAGATAGAGAATATGTATATACATATAGATATAATAGACAAATACATATATAGATATAAATTTAGATACATACATGTATACAGATGGATATGAATGTCTATAGATATGTGTGTGTGTGTGTGTATATATATATATATATATATATATATATATATGGTTATATATAGCGGTGTGTATATAGATATATATACATATATATAGATATATATATATATATATATATATATATATATGTGTGTGTGTGTGTGTGTGTATATATGTAAATATATGGATGTGTAAATGTATATATATATATATATATATATATATATATATATATATATATATATGTATATATTGATATATATATATATATATATATATATATATATATGTATATATATATATATATATATATATATATATAAATAGATCTATATATAGAGAGAGAGAGTGAGAGAGGGGGGACATGGGGGCAGATGTACTGCAACAGGTGCCTGGTGACCAAGGTATGGACAGAACACCAGTGTTGATACTGCTGTACCATACCCCATTCCAAAACATGTTACCCACTAACTACCACATAGGTGGTTGCCTGCCTACCACTGGAGGTGTCAGAAGGGAACATGGGGCACAGGTGTACAATAGCCTCCCCTTTGATATCCACAGTGGCACACTATTCTTGTAATCCCTGTTCATGGTACGTGTCATCACAAAAGGTGTGTCAGCTAGGGAAATGTAAGTCAGTGTACCCCTGTACACCTCACAATGTCCTATGCAGTATGTACCCCCCATGAGAACTACAGCAAGTGGAAAGGCCACAGACATACCTAACAAAGACTGATAATGGCCACAAACACATTTATGCAGACTGACTCACAAAACCACAGCTAGAGTGCCTTGCATACTGCCTACACAGAGGTTACCAGTGCTGGACATACAGAGTTATGTCACACTCATACCAGTTGGCCAACCACCATGGCAACACCTCACAATCTGTCCAGCCTACCTGACCTAGGGCCCTAATCCCTGTCACCGCACTAAACAGCACATGCTGGAGGTACAGATTTCTGTACACAAATATGCCATACCCTGGACTAAACCACCCAGCATTAACAAACAAGACTCCTCATTAGTAGATGTCATACATACCCCTGATCAATGTCATGGAGATAGGTAATATGCCCTGTGAGTCACCTGTGTGTAACCATTTCACAGGAGCAAGTAAAATCACAGTACATGTGTACCAAAGGGCAGGGTAGCATATGGCTAGGCTGCCCTAGGCCCAGGGCCAATAGCATAGTACCTACCTATGACACAATGCACACACACATGTACTCAGTGCAGTACAAGCATTGTGACATTGAATGAGTGCAACACTGACTGTGTGCAAGGTCTGTAAAGGTGTGTTAGCTTAGTGTGAGTTTGTTTCTGTCATGGTAGTTGGTGTCCTTGGTGTGAGGCCAGAGAAAGATGTGTCAGTTATCGGGATGCAAACATAGTAGATTGACATATGTTTTGCCGTAGTTCCCTGTGTACGACTGCGGTGTCCCATCATAGGCAGAAGCAATACATGTATGCTTAGTAAGTGGTACTGCTGTTGAATCCTGCTCACATATGAACTGTTGTACTACCTGATGTTGTAGGCCTAAACACTACAGTATGGTGTATGTTCACATTCTGTGTTAACACTGTTTGGTGTGTTACCTGTAGTCTGCACAGATTACATACCTCATACATAGGTATCTGTAAGTAGGGGCGCACAGTACTATAAGGTACACAGTTAATGCTCATCTGTGTCGTCATACATTTGTGTGTTGTATGGATGTGTAATGTGTGTGTAATGATGCCTGTACCATGGTCGCAATCACATGTGTTTTAGAGGGTATGTGTGTGTACCTGGCAGCATGTATACTCTGTGACAGCAGTATGCTGGCTTTAGTAACAACTGTGCACATATGTCAGGTAGGAGTATGGCATCAAAGACTAGGGTGGATTACCGTTGAAACTGTACATGTGTATTGCATTCATTGCATGGGGCGAGAATATTCTTCATCCATTAGCTTGATACATACCCCAGTGTGAGGTTGTGCATTGTATCCCAAACAGTGTGCTGAGTGCTGGTGTATACTAGTTTGTTGTATGGAGTGTGGCAGGCACTGTCAGACAGTTGTGAGCTGAGCACTGATATGTGGTATCGAACATGTGTATCCCCTGATAGACAGACAGATGCTATATATGGCAGTGAAGTGATATCAGTACATTTGAATATTGTGTGCCACATGACTTGCTCACGTATTTTTCTTTTCCTTCCTTCCAGGTGCATCAGAGAAACCCACCGTATACAGCAGCAGAGGATCAGGAGATCCACCAGAGCCTGGTGCAGAATTACTGTGTGCTGTTTTCCAGGACCAGCCAGAACCAGCATGAGAGGGCTGCACTGTGGCAAGAACTTGTCCGTCGGGTAAATGACATAGGTGTGCATAACCGGACATATGAGCAGGTACGCCATCACTGCAGTGATTTAATTAGACATGTCCGGCAGCGTGCGTCTGATATCCACAGACAACAGCTTGCCACAGGTTGTGGGGTACCTATCCACCCCCCCTCACCAGTGTGGAGGAGCACCTCCTAAGTGTTGTGGCTCCAGGCCAACAACAAGAACATCCAGAAACGTATCATCATGGAGGCCGGAGCCACCCAGCATGTTGAAATGGAGTGTGCAGGTAGCATGCCATATCTGTAGTTGACTGTTCTCTGTACTGGTAGTCTATGCGTATGTGAGATGTGTACTGTTTGTGTAGCTGTTAACCTGCCCGTTCTTCTGCAAGATTGATATTCTGAGCATAATCTGTACACCTGTGAAAGCCACCTGTTGCACTACTGTACTTTATCATAATCACAGTATCAAAGGCACAGTTGTGGCCACTGGCAATGACTCTCATATGTTTGCAAGTCCCTCTGGAGTGACAGCAAGGCAGCCAATCCATGCTGCTGAGTGTGTAATAACAATACTATTGCTAATGACATGTGCATGTCATATGGAGGTGTATTGTGTGCACATGTAACACACCAACACATAATGCATGCTGTGCTTGTTTGCTGTGAGACTATGCATATCCCATTATTCTCAGTAGCTGCCTCACTCACATGCAATACACAGAGCATGACACACGTGTGGCAACACAGTACTGGACATTGTATAGGCATACCTGATACACATGTACACAACACACACATGTTTGGCATACACACTACACCTTAGCCAGCTACACATGTCCAATTATGACATCTGCTGTATGGCCAGCCTTCAGCATCCCACTTATCTACGCAGCACACATAATATACCTGAGGGGTAGAGGCCTATCATGTCTTTGTGCAACAGTCGAACATATACATTCATGTTAGGCAGTGCTCACTATTGGCCACCTTACACACCCATGTAACAAGTGGCTGTGTAATTGTGGTTGTAGTCATGTTACTGCGCTTCAGGTGCAGCATGCTAGCTGCCTGTCTAGCACACATTATTATTGTTGACTGTCCGCAAGAAGCATGTTGATCATGGCTCACATTACTTCACCACATCCAGTTCCACTGACCACAAAAGTGCACATAGCTGTTATTGCGTAGCACCGTCATGTGTTTTGTGTGTGTGTGTGTGTGTGTAAATCTATGCACCGACAGCTTGTAACACTTGCACAACATTATGTCCTTGTACACATTGTGTCCCAAGGTGGAGACAATCACTGAACAACTACACACAAGCATCAAGTACACGTATACTGTTATTAACAAGGGCTGTCTACACTTGCACTGCATGTTCCTGTGCAACACATATCCTGCATGCTGACACGTGTGCAGTGATGTTTTTCCTTGTGAAACGGTCACCCACCCTAAAACAGTATTGTGTATGTGTTGGATTGCAGGTGTGTCTATGTTTGTATCTGCTGTACTGAGGAGTGTGCCTGTGCACCTGTGTGCATGCGTGCCTGTGTGCTAATATCGTGTACACATTTGTAAACTGTGTTTCCTATCTTCCTCTCATAGGTTCTGATGTTGCTCTGGTGGAGTGCAGAAGGGAACTGAAGCCACTGCTGGGGATAGTGCTAATGATGATACATGTGTAATGGCACAGGGAGGTGTGACAGGGTCTGTCTTTGGTCATCCAATTGCCACTACATAGCAGTCAACCCCATGAATGTGCACAGTCATCCTGCCGATACATCCATTGTCACCAATGTCCTTAGCTGAGGGACAGCATACAGTGGGCATTGACAAGGGTAATGTGGTATCATTGGCACATGCATCCCCTCACAGCAGCCATGGCCAGATTCCTGACATGGTACCGCACAGGCAGATGTCCAGGGGTTCTCGTGGGAGCATCCGTGGTTGTACTGCCCCTGTCAGACGTGCCTACAGAGGTCTATCAGCCTCATCTATGTTCCGGGCTGTAATGCAGGCACAGGCACGTATGGAACGGTACACCAGACAGGGTCTGAGGGAGCTTAGAGCACATCGCACTGCTATGAATGACACTATGCGTGACATTGCGTCTGCCATCCATAACATCAGCGAGGTCATTGATAGACGTTGGGGACACACATTAGATCTGTTCCACAACTACATGTCCAGGAGCCAGGACAGTGCAGGACGGTTGAGGCGTCGACGTGGACGTCTGCCAGCAACATTATCAGCTGCCAGTCGTCGCGGACGACAACAAACCCGCAGCCGCTCCCATAGTGCCAGTACCAGCCCCAGCAATGCTGGGTCTGTGCTGTCATTAGACCATCCTAGAAGACCACGTGCACATGGCACTGGACAGTCCCAGCAGGGACATGTGTCCAGTCAACAACCCACTGCTTCTGATGACAGTACCCAGTCTGGCTTAGTACCTGATACTGTCCGTAGCACCCCTGACAGGCACAGGTACCGTGTCTGTGGCCAGAGACAGTGATCTGTATGACCTGGCAGGTACAGTCTGTGGATGTCCACAAACACCCGTATATGGCAGCCACATGGTGGAACTGTGTGCATACACACACACATAATGCTAACACCTAGGGCTAACACATACACACAAACATCGCAGCAACATTGCCCCATCTTGTACTGTTGTCCCTCACTAACACACACACACACACACATACATGTCGATTGGATGTGTCAATGGCAAACAAATTACACACCCTGTGCATATGATGTAACTGTGCCACCTCCTGCCATCTGTAACATTGATGCTGGAACAGGATAGCATGGTACTGATGCACAGGGTGACTACATAGCACTGTAGTAATATTATCATGTTGTTAACAGTGCAGTGTAATGATATTGTTGTGGGCATATTCGAGCATGCATGATGCATTAATTATGGTTGTCATTGCAGTTTTGTATACACCAGTGTTAATTCCCAAAATGTACTGTCTTCACGTGTGCCACATGGTTGTTGTGTGTACCTGTGCCTGCATGTGTTGGGGCGTGGACAGTACATGTGTGATGTTTGCATCACTGATTTGCAGGTGTACATTTTTGAACATGGTCAGCATGGAACATGACATGGTTTGACAGTATGCTGTGGGTGATACGGTTTCCACATGTCAATGGTCTGCATTCTGGTAGTATACACAGCTTACATAGCCTGACATTCAGTGGTCATTACATGGTGTCTCCTCAAATGATCCACAGATGTAGGAACCTGGTGTCAGTGATATCCTTGCAGTACTACACTGTACCAGTAGCCATTGTTACTGAGCCCCACACATCCCTGGGAACAATACCCTTTGGCATATAGCAGTCTCATGTACATGCCAACACACTATGGCTATGTCTATCCATGACTGAAAATACATACAGTGGCCTACAATGCATTCTACACATGACACACCTAACCACCACAAGGGTATCATACAGACAGTTACCTGTTGTCCAAGCCATGGTATATTGCTGTAACGCTACTGTGGCATTGTCATCGCCATGTAGTTAACATAGTATTCCAACAGTACCATGTAGGTGGTAGCACCCATCATGTAGAACGGGTAATGGTGTGTACATGTGGACAGTTGTTATCTTGTCTATCCTGTGATAGTCACATTTCCAAAGGTATTCTGCAGTCCCTCTGTGTATCACCTAAGCAAGAAGGTGCCTGTATGCATATCTGCAACAGTTGCCATACACCTACACTGGATGGTCATCATTCACAGACTTTGCTGTGTTTTAACATGTCTGACATATACTCCAGACATGAACCGTCACCCACATTAATGTATCAAAGCTTTCATGGGTGTGTGTCACATAGTTGGCCTAGGACACAGATCACTGCAGTAGCTTGCATTGTCACCAACATATATGTATGGCCTAAGGTCTGGTAAGCTGCGGCACATGGCGGCAAAGGTAACAACTGTATTCATATGGGGCAGGCTTCACACATAGGAACTATTAAAGGTCACAGGTACATATCTGTATGTGGCAAACACATACCTGATGTGTGCATGGCAATTACTGTTATATGCGCAGAACTAGTTCAAAATGATGTGAAGATTACTGATCCTACAGACATTGCCAACATACTGGCTGACAGGTTCAGTGCAAACTTCTCCCCCAAAGGAGAGGTATCTATACCAAACGATTTCAGCCTACCAAACATCTCCAGCGCCCAAGTGAGACCTGCTCTTGCAAAAGCAAAAGTCACTGCATCCATGGGACCTGATGGTGTCCCGGCTGTGCTCCACTTAACTCAATGAGGAATTAAACCCACAGCTAGGACAGCTGTTTAATCAAAGTCTTACCTCTGGATACGTGCCAGGAGTGGCGCGACTGCAACTGTGGTCCCACTTCACAAAGCGGTGCCTCCACCGACCCTGGAAATTACCGCCCATTAGCTTGACAAGCCTTATCTGCAAAGCCATGGAGAGGATCATAATGGACCTCATAAATAAAGACATAGGGAATTTGCAGACTTTGGATCCAACCCAGTTTGGCTTTGTCAAAGGCAGATCATGCCTTTTAAACTTGGTTGACTTTTTCAAACAGTCACCAAAGCCATTGATGAGGAAAGGCAGTCCATACAGCCTACCTCGATCTGGCTAAGGCCTTGATACAATACCCCACTCGGGTATCATTGAAAACTCATCAGCTTAAATGTTAACCCATACATCACAAGATGGGTTGCAAACTGGCTGAGTGACAGAACCCACAGGGTCAGAGTTGCTGGCGCCATGTCAGACTCAAAGCCTGTCACAAGTGGTGTCCCAGGCTCAGTCCTGGGCCCACTCTTGTTTGGCATCTACTTTTCAGTACAAGCAAACACAGGAGGGTTATGGCTGACAAAGTTTGCAGATGACTGCAAACTGGCCATAGTAGAAAACACATCTGACACAGATATCCTTCAGAAGGGTCTCACAGAACGGATAACTGGTGCCAGAGCCACGCCTAATGTTAAATGCCAAAAATGCATAGTCATACCCTTCGAAAAACAAGGTTACCCCTAGCTACCAAATAGGTGGCAATCCACTGAGCACAGAAGAAGTTATCAGGGACCTGGGGACCCAGGTTGATAGTAGTCTGTCATTCGACACCCATGTAGCTAAAGTAGTTAGGAAGACCTTCTACATTGCCCACCTTATCATGAAGGGATTCTCATCTAGATCAAGGGAGGTCATAGTCTCCCTTTACTCATCACTCATCAGACCAATGATTGAGTACAATGCCCCATTCGAATGTATCTGACCCGACACTTGCAGCAGCTGGAGAGGCCACAAAGTTCCTCACCAAAAGGATAAAGGGTCTCAAAAATATGTCCTATGCTGCCCGACTGAAAGAACTCCAGCTCTATTCAGTCGCCACTTGCTCAGAGGTGACCTTTGCCTAACATACAAGGCCATGTCAAACCCAGATTTGATGAATATGCTTCACCTCAAAAATCTAGATCCATCAGAGCCACAAGGCGGAGACTTAAACCTCGACACGGCTATTAATAGGACGTGCTGGAGGGATAGATTCATCACCCAAAGACTCCCTATGCTGTGGAACAAAATCCCGGTACATGTGAGGCAGAGCACCTCGCTGGCCTTGTTCAAGAGAAATCTTGACCAATGGATGGGAGATCGCAGATATACCCCAGGGATTACCTCAGTGTCACTGCTCGACAGAGGCACAGCAAAATAATGGGTATAGTTCCCCATACTAAAGGGGTGGCGTAAGCCACAAAACGATGGGCTAGGCTTGTAAATGCCCTCGGGCAGATAGCCTAGTATGAACCTATGAACCTATGAACCTATAATAATATGTCATGCAATAATGAAAGCAAAACACATTCCCAAACTGTGTGACAAACGCACACGTGGCATTTGTAGGATTCAAACCCCTACCTAACTAGATTATGGCACATGAGAGAGATGCATTAGCACAGCACGCTATTCGCATTGCTGGAGGATTTCCCTTCTCCTGCTGTATTTATAGGGTGCTGACATCATCAGTGTTTCCAAAGAAGAATGTACATCTTTAACTATCCCTCAGTATGGGGGATAACAATATCTGTGCATTCGCAGAAACCTAGTTCAGGGTCACATATGCACACTGGCACTGCCAGGTTATGTTCTATACCATGCTTCGTGACCACAGAACTTGTGACACAGAACACAAGTGGGGGGTGTATCCATATACATCCCAGATACACACACCTCTGGGTTGGTCCCACTGCACTAAGCATGACAGGCCATACATATACACCTACCATTGTGCAAAACTGCCTTTTGGTTTGGTGTGTAGTTCAGACCACCCACCCATACCCAGTAACCACGCTTGGCTTTCCTGGGAACAGTGTCGGATATGAAGGTCTTCACACACACCATTATAGTAGTTGACTTCAGGTACACAAATATTAACTGGGGATACTACTCAAGCCTTCAACATCACCCTACAGCCACTACAATTTGTGAATCCATGTGCTATGGCACAACCAGTCACCACACCCACTAGGGGGGAATACATATTGGACCTGATCATCACCAACATGGGGACTCTATGTTTCACACCAGAGGTAGAACTGTCATTGTTAAGATCAGACCATGATCAACTTTCCCTGGACATCCATGTCCCGTCCCCATACCCAGCCAAGGAAATCACTGTAAAGAATTTTTCAAAAGCAGACTTTGCACTTGTGAAGACTGGGGTGGAATACGTCAGAGGCCCCGTACTGGAGGTTAATACAGACCAATCTGCAGAATTCTTTACAAACGCATTGTATGAGCAGCTGCAGGTATGCATTGATCATGATATCCCACATAAAACTATGACTCCTCCAAAACAGGAGACCTGTCTGTTTGACCCCAGCCATATATAAGCTGTACAACAGAAGGAGGAAGCTACTACATAACAGAGCAATATCCCACAGACCCAGATAGATCATAACCTCTCCTTTGCTAATCACATTGACAACAGAGTCATTGCTAAGAACTTTGTATAGCCCTCCTTCTCACATGGGTGTTTGCATGTAGATCATGGGAGGTCATTGTGGCTCTACTACTCACTCATCAGGACCATGTTTGACTACAATGCCCCTTTTGGGGTGTACCCTACCCAACACCTGTGGCAACTGCAGTGAACACAACAGTACCTCCCCAAGAGAATCATGGGCTACACACAGATGTCCTATGCAGCTCAGCTAAAGGATCTCCAGCTCTACTCAGTTGCTTAATGCCTACTCAGAGGTAATCTATGCCTGACGTACACAACCATTTCAAACCCAGAAGTAATGGACATGCTCCACCTCATAACATCCAAGTCCCTTACAGCTACACACTCCAGGGACGTAAACCTCAGCACAAACATAAATAGGACATTCTGCAGGGACAGATTCATTACTCACACGCTCCCCTCACTCTGGAATTGAATCCCAATTAAAGTTAGACATAGCTCCTCACCATCCCTCTTCCAGCAAAATACAGCCGCATGGATGGGAAATTGCAAATTCACCCCTGGGATCTCCACTGTGTCCCTGCTTGACAGAGGCACCGCAAAGTAGCCTTAAAGGGTGCCTTCTGTGACCTACTATACAGAGGCACAGTAGGCTACTCTACTGGGGAGGCAGACGCCAAATACACTCTGCCTAGGCTTATGAATTCCCTAGGGCAGACAGCCTAGTAATCACCTCTGCACCTATGTTTATGTTTGGGATGCACAATATTTGTTGCTGCTACTGTTTGCAGGTCTTTATTGCCGTAGCTTTCACAGTTTCTGTGAACAACTTGTGTATCTGCATAACATGTTTGATCATGACAGGGTTCCGGTATATTAATATATGTGTCTGTTGTCATTTAACTGTGTACACAGGGTGGATTGCTGGATCGTGGGAGGTTCCTGGCTTAACACGTACAACTGCCAGATGTGTGACTGACTGCTATACTCAGACATGGCCTAAGTGTGTGAGCATGCCCAGTTCAGGCTTTCCATGGTTTGTTGCCTGACATGTCTCATTTATCCAAGTGTGTGAACATGCCCAGTGTGACCTTTCCATATGTTGTGATCTGAAGTCCACTACATTTGTGATTGTGTGTGAACATGTCCAGTATTGACATTAATACTGTGTGTTGGAAGTCATGTTGTGTTCTTACTGCCAGACTCCTTTGTGTCATAACTCAACAGGGATTATGCTGTGCTTACAGGGCTTCCATAGGATAGTTTGCAAAGACTTGGCAACATTCTCTCATACTGACTGAACACTGCAATAATGTCACAGTGTAGTGGTTCAGTATTTTTACTGTGGTGCACAGTATCATGGGTTTGAGTCCCATCACTGCTGTAAATGCTCATACTGAGCAGACCAGACTAGTTAAGGGCCAGTTGGGCAACTATGAGCATGTTGCATTTTGTTCAGCTATGGCCTACTTAAACTAGGCTTGTCTGACATTGCTGTATATTCACCAACTTGGGTGGACATTGGCAAACATTACTCCACAGTGACCACAGTTGTACTACTTGGTGTGTGTGATTCTGTTCATAGGTTCATACTAGGCTGTCTGCCCTAGGGCATTTATAATCCTAGTCAGAGTGTGTTTGGCTTTCAACACAGATTGTAAGTGGAGTTTGCCATTACATTTTTCATGGTTAGTATACTGTGCCTCTGGCTAACAGTGACATAGAAGTGATACCCAGGGTAAACCTACAATCTCCCATCCACTCATCAGGATTCCTCTTGAAGCGAGTCACTGAGGGACTCTGGCTAACCTGGAGTGGGAGTTTACTCAAGAGTGGGGGGAGCTTCTGGATTATGGATCTGTCACTCCAGCATGTCCTATTTATTTCAGTCCTGAGGTTCAGGTCTCTTGAGCGCATAGCTTGATGGGATTCTGATTTTCCAAGGTGCGGCATGTCCATTGATTCCAGGTTGGACATGGCTTTATACATCTGGCACAGATCGCCTCTGGGCAGGCAGTATGCCACTGAGTGGAGCTGCAGTTTCTTTAACCGAGCAGTGACTGGCATGTGTTTGAGCCCTTTGATCCTCCTGGTGAGGTACTTTTGTGGTCTTTCCAGCTGCTGCAGGTGTCTGAGAAGGTACATCCCACAAGGGGCATTGTACTCAATTATGGGCCTGATGAGGGATTAGTTAAGAGGCACAATGACCTCCCCTGATGTAGATGTGATTACCTTCATGATTAGGTGGGCTATATGAAATGTTTCTCTGAACACTTTGGCCACATGGTTGTCGAATGTGAGATTGCTATCGACTTGGGTCCCCAGGTCCCTTATCACGTCTTCCATACTTAATGGGTTACCACATATGTAGTAATTTGTGGGCACTTAATTTTTGACAAAGGGGAGGACTATACACTGTTTTGTGTTTAGCTTGAGAACATGGCTCTGGCACCAGTTGTCTGTTTCTATGAGGCCCTTTTGTAGGATGCTTGTGTCAGCTGGAGGGTCGATTATGGCGCCCAGTTTGCAGTCATCTACAAACTTGTTCACCAACAGTCCTTCTGTGTTGGCCTGTACCTCTGAGAAATATATACCAAACAAGGGAGGTCCCAGGACTGAGCCTTGTGGGATGCCACTTGTAGCTGGTTTGTGGTCTGACATGGCTCCAGCATTTCAGACCATGTGGGTTCTGTTCATGAGCCAGTTTGCAACCCATCTATTGACATAGGGGTTTCTATTGAAGCTGGTGATCTTATCTATGATGACCAAGTGGGGTACTGTATAGAAGGCTTTTGCAAGGTCCAGGTAGGCTGTTTGGACCACCATCCCCTCGTCAATGGCCTTGGTGACTGTTTCAAATGACTCAACCAGGTTTAAGAGGCAGGATCTGCCCTTAACAAAGCCAAAATTGGTAGGATCCATTGTCTGTATGTCCCCAATATGTTTATTTCTGAGGTCCATGATGATCCTTTCCATAGCTTTGCAGACCAAGCTAGTCAGGCTTCTGGGGCGATTGTTTGCAGAATCCGTTGAGGCACCACCTTTGTGGAGAGGGTCCACTGTTGCTGTACACTGCTCTTTGGGTATGTATCGTGTGTTAAGGCTGACATTGAACAGTGGTTTTATGTGTGTGTTCAATTCTTCTTGGGGTTCATGTTGAACACAGCCCAGGACACCGTCTGGTCCCACTGATGCTGTGTGTTTTGCTTTGGAGAGGCTGGCCTGTTACCTGAGCATCTGCGATGTCAGGGGGCCAGCACTCTGCTGGGATAGATATTTGCCCTTTGGTGGGGAGAAGTTTGCACTGAACCTGTCAGCTTGGATGTTGGCAATGTCTGTGGGTTTGTTGTATTGTCATTTTGGACTAATTCTGAACATATCTGGGGATTCCCACACAGGTTCCTACAATAAGTAAAGAATGCCTTGTGATTATTAATACTGGTCAGAGATGGCTTCCCTTTTTGTGATTTGGATCTATCATATAGTAGCTTCCTCCTTGTATTGTATGTTTTTTTTATGGCTGGGGTCCACCAAACAGGATGCCTGCCTTTGGAGGATTGGGTCTTGGTTTTATCTGGGATTGCATGATCCATGCATTCCTGACGGTGTTCATAGAATGCGTTTATAAAGGGTTATGAGGTCTGGGCTGTATTTTCCACAGACACAGGGGCTGTGAAGGATTCCACCTCAGTTTTGAGGTGTGTGACATATGCTTTAGTGAACATTTTTCACTGTGGTTTTCTGGCCATGGGCTGGGGTGGGGATGTGAATATCCAGTGAGATTACTATCTGGTGTGATCATACCAGTGAGGGATACACTTCTGGTCTTGGGCATAGAGTCCCCATGTTGGTGATGATCAGGTCCAGTATGTTTTCCCCTCTTGTAGGAATGGTAGCAAGTTGTTCCATAGCATTTTGGTTTATAAATTCTGGGAACCTTTGGCCTAGGGTGTTGGAGCTAGGGTAATGCTCCCAGTGTATGTTTGGGTAGTTGAAGCCACCCAGTATAATGGTGTTGGGAGAGATCTTCATATTTTCATGTGTTCTCCAGTCGGCCAAGTATGGTTCCTGGGTTTAGGAGGGTGGTCTGTAGCAGGCTATGAACTGGAAGGCGGTTTTACCCACTGTTGGTTACACATGGGTAGTCTCTGATGCTTCATGCTGTGCCACCAACCTGGGAGTGTGAGTATCTTTGACAAATATTGATACTCACCCTCCTTTTGTAGTTTGTTCCATGTTTTGCAGCTGTAAAGCATGGTATGAGGTGTACCTGTGAATGATAGGGTGCTCTTGGGTGCCTTGAACCAGGTTTCTGTTACTGCACAGATATCAACATTCTCCATGCTGAGGAGTGTTTGGAGTGCGTGCATCTTGCAGTTTAGACTTCTGGCATTGAGTAGCATTACTTATACTTTCTTATCCCTTGTGATACCTATGGAGGTGGGTTTGTCTTTTGAGCCTTACCTAGAAAAGGCACTATGGGGGGTGACAAGAGCCTTTGGCAATATCCAATAGGCCACAGGTGATAGGTGAAATCCATCCCTAGCAAAGCATCATGTCTTGTCGAGCATCTCATCCCAGGCTGACAGAACTTGAATCCCCTTTCACTGACACCAATACTTAAGGCAATTGTTGTAATTGATCATCTTGTCTTCATATTGTGGCCTCATGTTTGGTGAGTGTAGGATGCTACTGAAGGTCATCAAGTTTGCATATACAACATGGTGGTAAATGCTGTTTAGCAGTACCTTACCATTGTTTAACACATGGCAATCATGCCTCAGGTGGTGCTGCAGGGCTGCCTATGTCAGATGCACATACTGCACTCCCTATACATGTTTGGAAACAGGTAGAGTCAAGTTTGGCATCCCTTTTACTATATGTGTGAGTCAGAGAGAGGTATCATTTCCAGGGTTCCTACTGAGCCAGTGTATGTGCTATGCTTTGCCTCTTTGCCCAGGCATACTGGTCACGCCTCCTTCTGCCTACTGGGGCAGTCTCAGGTTGTTCCTCCGAGTCACGCTCTGCCTGTGATTGCCTTGGCACTGGTGGGGGGCTGTTTGGCCCAGGCCTGTGCTGGTCCTGTTGCAGCTGTTTTCGCAGGATCATATTATGTAGCATAGCACATACCAGATGTGTCCACGCACCGGAACCATGACTTGAGCAACCCAAGCACACGCTCGATTATATTTCGTGTTTGTGCGTGTGCCTCATTATGGCATTCTTGTTCAGGTGTGTGTGCATTTCTGATGGGTGTCATCAGCCACGGCTCCAGTGCATAGCCAGCATCTCCCACTAAGTGACCATGTGGGATGTCCCCATTGGCAAATGTGTGGTACAGCTGCGTCAGATGCCAGATATGGGAATCATGGTAGCTTCCAGGGCAGCCAGCACACGCATTCATTATTATGCCCTGGGTATCACACACGACCTGGCAGTTGATGGAGGGGAAGCCCTTGCGGTTAATGTAGGCCCTACCCCGCTCACCGGCTGGTGCTTTGATGCGTATATGCGTGCAGTCTATTGCACCCACTACCTCAGGGTATTCTGCTATTTGCTGGAAGAGAAGCATATTGCTGGCCAATACCTCACGGGAATTGGGGAAATATACATGATCACCGACATGTGCTGACATGGCATCCAGGAACTGATGCAGTACCCTGGATGCTGATGCCTGTGATATCCCCATCATATCACCAGTTGGTCTCTGAAAGGTACCTATTGCTAGTATTCTTAGGCCAACACATACCTTGGTTTCCACTGGGATGGGTTCCCCTCTGTTGGTTCTGTGTGTAAGACGTGGCCTGCAGAGCTCAACAATTTGCTGCAGGAGGTCTCTGTCCACTCTATAGCGCTCCACTTTCTCCAGCTCATGTAACCCCTGGTAGGTGACCCTGGACCTGTACACTCTTCTCCGTCTCCTCACTGTGGGTTGTCCGGCAGCATTTGCATTGTCACCACCCTCAGCATGTTGCATATGTAGTCTTACAACAGCAATGGCAGCCCCTAGCATTTTTTGTGTGAGTGAAGCTTTCAGTTTTCACTTCTAGTAGCATACTCCAGTGTTTCACTGTCTCTTGAGAGAAACAAACTGCACTGTTGTTTGCAGAGTTTTAAGTGCTGGGCTGGGCTAGGCTAGTGTTCTGCCTGTGTAATTGCCTGATTTGGGTTGTTTTCACCTGCTAGCTCTACTACTATTACCTGGTAGCTTCCTGCTATTTGTTGTGCTTCCTTTTTCTTTTCTGTTTCCTCAGGGGGAGCGACCGCATACAAGTGCAAACACGCTCACAGCAGCTCACACACGCGCACACATGCTTAGACGGACTAAAGCTTGCTTATTTGGGTTAAAACGCGCGCAAACAAGCTTACAGGTCTTCCAACAGCCTTATTCATGCTTACTCCAGCTTAAACGCGCGCACTCACGCTTCCACGCACGCACTCTGTCTTACTTGGGTTTACAGGCACGCACACATGCGCATACTCGCTCAGCAAGTAACTTTGGTGTTATCCATAGTATACACATTCCATTTCTTGGCTTTCCCTGGCCTACCTGTTGACACACCTCTTTCCATGATGTCTAACTGACACCTAACACATGCCACTGTCCTTCAGTGAGCTGCACTACTTTCATACATACCCCCCTTGTGACGTCACCTATCTCCTACTCTGTTCCTCCCCGTATCCTACTCTGTTCCTCCCCATATCCTACTCCTACACTCCTCTGTGCTCATTTGCTTTGTAAAAGTGCGATTCACTATCCTAACACTCATTTACATAGGATTGCCTACTAATGCTTGGTTACATGTCTGAGACTGGGCTTCTCCCCTTAGCAACCCCTACTCGGTGGCCATGTTGTCTTCAGCCTGCTATTCCCTTGCATTGTAATTTGATAATTTTCATACATTCCATGTTTGTGGCTTTTATTGCCTTATTTTATGATTTTTATAGCGCAGCCCGTTTGCGCTGCGCTACGCTTAAACATCGGAAATAGGCGAAAAAAAAATGTTATTTTAATTTTGCATCAGGGAAACTTTCCAGTGGCCGTATATTTGGCCATTGGCATGCTTCCTCAACCATATGCAACCTTTATTTGGAGCTGACAAGGCTCCATTGTGCTATTTGCAGAATGGTACTCACTTGTCAACTGAGTACATTTCTGCAGCTAACACGTCTCCTACTCGGACAGGTTTCTGCTTCTTGGATCGCAAATTTACCTCATTTGCATGCCTTTCAGCTGCAAGTGAGGTAATTTGCATATCGCCGCCCTCTCCGTGTAGGAGACGTGTTAGGAGCTCTCTTACACGCCCCTACAGGTTGTTCGTGGATCGCTCGTCGGACATGATGGCTGCATGGAGTCTTACTCTACTCGTAGACTCCGTGCAAGCCATTGTGAATCCGGCCGACTGTTTAGTAATGCCTTTTTAGATGCATAGAACTGTCACATATACGAATAGCAAAGCAACAGAATACAACAGCTTCCAAACATGGCATCTTATTTTGCACAGTTTACGTTTAATACACCACTTTCAACTTTCTACTCAGGTTAGTAGTTGGATTCACTGTTTCTGTTGAAGGCCAGGAAAGACCAGATAGAAACAAAGTTTGTTAGTCACAGTGTGTGTGCTCTTAAGGGAAGAGGTGTGAAGACCTGTAACACAGAAGAAGGTTGGAGTATTACACATCTCCTCCCAGCATATGTTGTGCTAAGTTCATTAATGTGGACACCATGCTTTTGAAAGCAGTACTTTTTCTGCGTTTTAAGTATTATGATATTGGTATTGTGTTGACACACATACTACTAGGCTCTTTTAGGATGACCTTATCCTTTATTTAATTTTGACATTAGTAGAATTTGTTAATATCACAGTGTCTTTTGTCAACGTGCTGTACTGATGTAGTGGGTAAATGAACAAGCACTGATGCTCGGATCTTCTTTGAAGTGCAGCACAAGTATTCGCTTAGTAATTTCAGTAGCTGTACTTTTGTTTTAATATTTTCATTATATTTGATCAGTTATGTGGGTAGTTTGGTTGAACAACATTTACCATATGCACGTACAATATTTAAGTAAACAACTAATAGCATTGTAAAGAATGAGTTCACTGAAAGGAAATTGTAATGGGTAAAGTGCAAAGTTATTACTGGATTAAGTCATACTGTACAGACAACACTGAGCTACCAAAAAGAGGCATGATGAGGTGGCATACAGTTTATAAGGGTGAAACAAACTCTGACCTCTCTGAATCCCAAATACAAGTAGATGTCTGCTCCAAAGTAAATAGCCAGTAGTAATATTTTAATCTTTTTTTTTGTTTTTCTACTAGATTGATTCCATTTCATCTGTGGTCTGTTTTTAGGGGAAACCTGAGTTACAGGTTTTTATATGTAGACAGATGGATCTGTGGCCAGGATGTCGATGCAAGTCCATGCTGTTTTCCTGGTAAATGCCACAGGATTTGTAGTGCCTGCATAACTACAGCTTCTTCAGTGATGTAGGAGCTTTTAGAGTCTCTGTCAAAAGGATGGTACCTCTGCATTGCACATCTGAAATTTTCTAGGTATGTAGAGCTGCATAGGCAGCCAAGGCATTCTAAGCAGATCTACATCCAGATTCTCACGAATGTGTTTGAGAAGTGATTTCTCTGATAACACAGAGCAACTTTGATGAAACTTGTTTGCTCTCATTGCTTTTAAAATTGAAAATTGTTTGCATGACCATAACATAACTGCTGCCAGAGGCATAAGGTTATGATCCTACTAAAACAAGTCGGATGTAAAGTTAAAATAATTTTGGTAGCACTATAGTAATGTAAAAGTAGTACATAATGCAGCCCGAAATGTAACCAGCACTTTGCTGTAGCATAGCTGTTGTGTAGTTTCACCCCATCTCCTCATACTGAAAATGTGTCATGAACAAGTCCTGTTAAGAACAGTGCTTTGTAATAACCAAGTACATCAAAAAACTTAAATCTTTTAATAAATATGCATTAGTCTCACCATGATTTCCCACACTCCTGTTGCTTTATTTACAATAACTGAGGCTGTGTCACTGTGAAGTAAAGGAAACTGTCGTGAAATTAGTTCTTTGTATGCACTTGAGATTATAGCAGAAACAGGAAAAGCAGGTAGTAAGCCAGCATCATAACACATCAAGGCTATGCACATAACCCCCTCCCCGAAAGAAACCTCTGCATTCATATATTAAACAAGCAGCTAGTGCTGTCAGATATGATAAATGCAATACCTTCAACAGGATGGATACTTGATGGAGTATCAACAAAATATGACTCGACAAGTAATAAGATTAAAAGGATTATCTTGATTTTTCTGTTAGATTGTGGGAAGGACATCACTTTCATGCATGTGTGCCTCCTAAAAGTGCAGTATGATGTACTTGCACTGGAAAAATGTAGGGAGGTTAACCAGTTAAGGACAGCAGTAACATATGATAAAGACAAGTAGTTTAATCTGACAACCATTCATTAGGCAGGTATGATACCCATGGTGATGAAACCTTTGAGAAATAAACATCAAATGGTCTTCAGGTAAGTATTAGTCTGATAGGGACAGGCTGCTAACCAACCATAAAAATATGTCTAGTTTTGTCATTCACATGAGAGAGTATGCATTGATATTTGCAAGGCTGCAGTATCCTGATAGTTGGCTGCAGTTGGCAAAGGGTAGTGGTTGCTCCTGAAAATGAGTAGCTTGATGTAGTTTCAGTACTTCCAGCAGTACAGCATCCCACCAAACCTTTGCACTGTAATTTCAGTGCTGCTGTAGCATGAAAGTTTTGAAATTTATTTACTTTTCTGTGGGACAAAAAGAGGCATAGTATTGGGCCTGTAAGTTTAGTTGTGTGCATCATATTCCAATCAAGGACTTACCTTTTGTTTTCATTTTTATTTTTCAGCATCACTGCAGAGCATGTGGCCAGATCTTCTGCCAGAAGTGTTCTTCTAAGTATTCAACTATCCCTAAGTTTGGAATCGAGAAGGAAGTGCGCGTCTGTGAACCTTGTTACGAACAGCTGAACAAGTTAGTTTTTCAACCTGTCATGCTTCACTACTTTTCTGCACTAAGCCAGTGTGTTAGCAGCATGTAGGATTAGTTTTGAGACCGACATTAAAATATTTGAAGTTTTATTAATTGTATAGTTAATCCAACTGTGTTCTAGGTTGTGCGTGCTGTTAATGGGAATTATTGTAGTATAGGTATTGCTTAACACAGCAGAGCATTAACTGCTCATTTGCATCCTTCAGTGTGCCCAGGCTACTGGAGTAATGGATTTGTGCAGTGCTTCCTCATTGTCTGTATTGCTGCTTTTCAAACACTGCACTTTTGTCTTTTATTGGCTGTGTTTTGTGGCCTTTGAGTAACTCTAGCTGATTAGGTACCTTCATTTCCCTTTACTGCAGCAATTGTGTCTTCAGCTTAGTTATTTTTCTTGCTATAGGTTCCATACATTTGTATACAGCTTCTTTTTTTTTTCCAGTAATTTTTATTTTTATTTTTACATTAATAAATATCGCGGTAGTGGTGCTGCGGTAGCATTGTCGCCTCACAGCAAGACGTCCTGTTCGATTCTTAGCTAGAGCGTCTTCTGTGTTTAGGCATGCGTGAATAAGCATGCCTTCGTTGAAGGTTGTGCGTCAGGGCTGGTAACTCGGCATGTAAAAATCCACTACCAAGCATTAGCGGACCGGAGTTCTGCTGTGGCGACCCCTAACACAACAACAACAAATAAAAACTATCTTACAACATGACCGTATATATATATATATATATATATATATATATATATATATATATATATATATATATATATATATATGTTATACGTTGATGTCAAATACCACAGGATATAGGTCGTACAACATATCTATTTACACTATGTACATAGATGCTTTCAATGTTAGTTCCACAGTTATATAGACAGTATATACATTTGTAATATCCGTTATTTAATATCTGAACTTGTGTGTGTTCTTTGGTTCCATTATAGTGTATTTCTAAGTTGCTGTGTGATGAATTATGCTAATATGATATTAAAGGTTTGTTCCCAAATTTCTCTGGATTTCATGTTTTTGTTTCTTTTATCTATTACTATTTTATGAGCTAACAGGTGTTGTATAGCTACTTGTTTAAAACCCTCCCAAGAGATATTTATCATATCTAGCCATTTAAAAGCTATATACAGTTTCATTAGTAGGAACATTGTTAAAAGTGTATTTGCTTGTTTTCTTGGTATGTTGGGTGGGAGAATGTATAATAGAGTGAATTCCCAAGTTAATGTTGATGTTTGATGACCCGTTTTTTGTAATTGTACCTTGAGAGAGTTCCAGAGTTTATAGACACATTTACAGCTCCAAAATACATGGATTAAGTCAGCTATCTGGTCCTTACAGTGTGGGCAGAAAGGTGATTTTGATGTGTTAAATTTGTGTAGGATTGCAGGTGTAAAATAAGCATTATTATTGATCATGAGCTGAGTGTATGCTAACTTTTTGAGGGGTATAATCTTCAGTGTTAGATTGATTGCCTGGCTTATTTGCTGATCATCTATGGATGGTTTAATTTTTCTCCAGTAGTTAGAGAAGAGGAGGTCTTTCTGGTATTTGATTTAATTTATCATTTTATATGAATTAGTAATAATTTTCTTTGTTGTAATACTTTTCCAAAACCTGCTGCAAGTTTCTATGTCACTATTGGTCATAGTAACATTTTGGAGGTAACTGGAACACAGTTCTTTGATTTGTCTTAGGATTATTATGTGTGATTTAGGGAGGTTTAAGTTGGTCCTCATTTCTTGTATTGAACAGTTAAGGTAGGGATAAATATCTTGGATTGTTTTATCTTTGTCTGCGAAAAGGGACTAAGTCCAGCATCTTATTGTTTATTTTTAAATTTGGGTTTTTATGAAGGGGTTGCAGTATTGTCATGGCTTGTCTAAGGTTCAAGAATTGAAAGAGTTTTTGCGCTAAGTTGATAGAATGTTTTAAGGGCTCTATAATGTTATAAGTTTGTTTTTCTTTCCGCTTCAGGAATGGAAGTGCTTTGGGATTGAATCCTGGAGCTTTGATGTATCTATAATAGATTGTCACCCAAAGAGGAGACCAATTTTCCATTGACGGGTTATGTTCAGCTATTCTTAATATTCTGTTAGTATTAATGAAAGAGTAGTACATTTCAAAATCTGGTAGATTTAGTCCTCCTTTGCTTTTGGGGAGTGTTAATTTTGGATAGGAGATTCTGTTTTTTTGGGTTCCCATATACATTTTGCTAGGAAGGTATGAATTTGTTTGAAGAATTTATTATGTATTGTTGTCTGTGATGTCATGAATGTATACATTAATCTAGGTAAAATGTTCATTCTGATTATTGATACTTTGGCCAAGAATGGTAGTTTTAGGTTGTTCCATCTTTTACAGTCTTGCATTATATTTTGCCATTTAAGGTTTACATTGTGTTAAAGGTGATTCCCAGGTATTTAGTTTCTTCTTTTGTTTTTATTGTGTTTAACAATGGTATTAGTGAGATGAGTTTGGGTGTTTTTATGGGGAAAATATTAGTTTTATTGAGGTTTAGTTTGTAGTTAGACATAGTCGAGAAATGTTTAACTGCAGCTATTATTTTGTTTATATCTGAATTTGGTGTAGTGCAGTATATGTTCAGATCATCCGCAAATGCAGTGAGGTATATTTTGAAGTTGTGTATTGATGGAGGATTGTGGTATTTATTTTGTTTAATGTAAAGAAAGAGTGGTTCCTAGGTATAGGTTAAACAGGAAGGGTGATAATGGGCATCCTTGTCTTGTTCCATTTTTTATTAGGATCCTATTTGACTAAGTTTTATTTATATAGAGAGATGTGTATGGGTTGCTGTAGAGAGTTTGGATGATCTGAATGAATTTATTGGGTATATTAAAGTAGGGTAGTGTTTGGAGTAAGAATTCTAGATTAACCCTATCAAATGCCTTGTCCATTATGTAGATGTTGATATTCTATCGGTTAGCATAGGATAGTAGTACATCTAATGTTAATGTATTGTCACTAGTCTGTCTGTGTGGTGTAAAACCGGATTGTTCTGGGGAGATGATTTTCTCTATCAGATTTTTCATTCTGTTTGCAAGTATAGAGGTAAGTATTTTAGTATCTATATTTGTGTTCTTTTAATATGAAGATGGTTTTAGAGGCATTAAAGTGAATATCATTTATTTTATAGTTTATTATGTAATTCAGTGTATAGTATAATAGTTTGGCTATCAAGAGGGAAAATGTTTTGTAAAATTCTGATGCGAGTCCATCCAGACCCAGAGCCTTATGCGCTTTTAAGTGTTTGTTTGTTGTAATAATTTCACTGATGGATATCGGTTCAGTTAGTTTTTTTTGTAGGTCTAAATTGAGTTTAGGGAATTTCAGTTTTTGAAGGAAAAGAGTTCTATCTTCCTTTGAGGTTTGTAGTATTTGTGCTCCATATATTTGTGAGTATGTTTGTTCAAATGTTTTAATAATGTCTTCATTGTTTGTGTAGTTTTTGTGTCTGTAGTTTATTTCTGATATATTGGAGGCATTTTTGTGTTGGGAGATAATTCTGGCCAGAGCTCTAGATGATATTTGAGCTTCTTCTGCGTAAGTGGCTAACATTCTGGCTTCATAAAAAGATAAGGTTCCTGGTTTCTAACATATATAGATCCCTTTGCAGTTTTAAAAGTTCTGCTTCTGTTTGGTTCTTAGGGTTATTTATTAGTTCTTTTTCAAGATGCTCTATTTTCCCTTTCAGTATATGCTCCTCTTTCAGTTATATTTTTTTATAGTATGCTGCTTTTTTGATAAACAATCCTCTAATTTGTGCTTTGGTTGCAGCCCATTCTATGTCAATTGGTAATTGGGAGTTAGTGATATTTGTAAGAGTTATTTTTACTATTGCTTCTGTTTCTTTTATTACATCCATTTTGGAAAGTAAATTAGGGTTTAATGACCAATTATGACCCCCATTCTCTAAATATATCTTTTTGTCCAAGTTAATGTTCAGTGTGATTTTGGAGTGATCTGAAAAAAACCTGGTATGTATAGTTATTGTTGGGTCCATGTTAATGAATATGTCAGAGATTAAGAAGAATTCTGTCCTTGACCACATTTTGTGGCATTGCGAATAAAATGTGAATTTCCCTGTTTTATCTGCACTGTTCCCATATTTAAAAGGGTCATATAGTTTTAAATCTTGTTTGAGTTCATTAAGGGCTAATGTGGCTTGTTTATTATGTGATTTGGTCAGATTAGATTTATCCTTTTTTGGGTTTTGATATGTGTTCCAGTCACCTCCAATCACTAGATAGTGATCTTTAAATTGGTTTAAGGTTGGGTATAATGACATAAAAAGTGTTGTTGGTTATTACAGAGTGCGTAAACATTAAGTACCATTATAGGTTTTGGTATTGTAGGACTACTAAATGTTACGTAACACCATCTTCCCTCCTTGTCAGCTTTGGTTTTAAGTATTTTTTCCTTAAATTGGTTTTTAATTATTATGGCAGCCCCAGCACTGTTTGTTTTCCCATCTGAAGCTATAATTTGACTTATCCATTTCTTTGTGCTAATTTTTGCCCATTGCTCTGCAGTCAAGTGTGTTTCTTGTATTAGTATGAGGTTGGCTGTGGTTTTTAATGTAAGGTGTAAGAATAGTTTTCTTTTCTTCTTCTTTTGGAGCCTTTTAACATTCCATGATTCTATTTCCCACATTTATTTATTAGGTGTATTCCTTAGATATGCCATGTATATTAGTTTTGTTTTGTTATCTTTGTATGTGTTACTGTGTGATGGTTTGGGAAAGCATCTATTTATCCCCATCCCTACTCTGTGCCTAACCACTATATCCGTGGACCAGGAATAATCGGAGGGGGGGGGGGTGAAGGTTTGTTATATGGTTTACCTTTATGTCTAATCTTTGAATGTGTTTTCTTTTTACATTTAGATTTAACCCATAGTATCCCCCCCTGTGTTACTATAAACAATGTGGACAAAGCTGAACAAACTAGTTCCCTCAACAAACACTGCTACTTAATATCCCCAGTCTCTTCCAACATATTATTTATACAATTATGGTATTGCATTTAAGGTACAGCATGTATTGTTTTGTCTTATGACTAATTCTTTCTAATAGTATTTTAAAACCGCATATTAATATACATTCCTCAGTAAATTATAGCAATATATGTACCATAGTAATATTGTTAAACAATCAATCTTGTCATTTTTATATATTTTTTTTTCATTTGACTTCTTTTTCCTCCCCTTTATTTATTCATATTTCGGCCTTCTTTGGTGCCTGTAATGTTTTTCTACATAAATCTGTGTGAGTTGTAAAATATATACTTGGCACCTATTTATCAGTGGTAGGAAGTATAGAGAGGCAGAAAAAAAAATAAAACAGCTTAGCCAAACAGTCCTTCTGCTATAGTTAACATATTAAGGCTATATTTACATTACCCCAAGATTGTTAGGTTATTTTACCATTTTCCTGAGATTACTTCTTTCCAGGATCTTTTAACACATTTCTAGTATTTACATAAAACATTTAACAATTTTTTTTCCTTTTTTTTCCCAATATTAATCTATGAGCTAGCCTGTTTCTGACAGTTTATTTCTTGCCTATTATTTAAGGCTGGATTTTCATTCACCTATACAGTACTGGGTGTACTGTTTTAGTGAATGGTTCAGTTCATCAGTACCTTATTTCTTCAAGGTTTTGCTTGCAGGTTGGTTGACATCTATGGTGCAGCTTTCTTTTATTAGCTGGTGCAGATAAATTTTCATTTTTCAGGCAGTAAAATCTTTTGGAGCTTGCTGAAATCCATTTTGTCTGACTGTTCTTAATGGAGCCCTCAAAATCGTAGGGGGACTGAGTTTGCAGACCAGTGTCCCAGGAGGAGGCTCCTTCCTATATTTGCGCATCGGAAACAGCAGTTGATTTTTGGTTCCTACCCAGGCTGTACTTCCTTTTCCTGTGTTCCTCATGGCTCACATCGTGGATTTAAGGGCCTAGACAGCAAGGGGAAGCTTTCAGAGTTGGATTCCAGCTAGAGTGCTCTTGAATGGGGTAGTTTTTTCACCCAAGGGTTCTTTATCGTTTTTTGTGGATTTATTTCACTTCTGAAGGTGGAATTTGCTTGAAAACAGCCAGGAATGTCTCTTTTGCCTCTTTGGGGTTAGTGACCATGTATTTAACCTCTTTGATGTAGAAGATTAACTGATTTGGATATTTCATCTGGAATTTGATTTTTTTTTCTATTAGGAACCTGCAGTATGGAGAATATTAGTTGTCTTGCTTGTCTTATTTGTATTGGGAGGTCTTGAGCAAAGGAGATTTTATTATTATTCCAGGTGAGTATGCCTTTTTTCTTTGCTGCCAGTATGATTTTATTTACATCTTGGTAGTTTAATATTTTAATATAAACAGGTCTTGGTTTCAGTGGTGTTTGCATTTCCCTCAGGGCTCTGTGGGCTCTCTCTATTGTTATTTGCTGCATTTCTTCAGGTTCTTGTAGTAGGAAATTTATTATTTGCTTGATTGTTGGTATTAGATTGTTATGAAGTACATTTTCAGGAATTCCTCTGATGATGATGTTCCTTCGAGATCTTGCTTCCAGGTCTGTTATTTTTGCTTGTAAGTTTTGTATTTCTTTGTCATGGGCAGCAGTTCTTTGAGAAATAGAGTCTATTTTTATTTCATTTTCTATTATTTTGGACTCAGATTTTTCCATTCTGGATATTATTTGGCTGAATGAGTCACCAAAGGTTTGAAATTGTAATGATAAGTCCTTTATTGCTTGCTGGATAGGTAATAAGGCAGATTTTATGTCTTCCAGATTAGCTGGCTGGTCTGTCTTGGATTTATTTGTAGTTTTAGAGTTTTCACTTTGTTTAGTTGTCTTTTGTCTTTTTGAAGTTGTATCTTTCTCAGGTGAGGCTAGTACTGAGAATTTGGTCTTAGTTGTTGTTGTTTCCATATTATTTTCCTCTTTTGACATCTTGCTGTATAGTGTTTTACCAATCTTGCAGTCAGATGCAGGGCCTTAGTAGCACATGGCTTAAGCTGTTATTCAGAAATCTTAGTTAATCCTGCTGTTTCTGAGCTGAATCTGTCACTTTTTCTTCCTCTTTTGTTTGCTGGATGATATTAGCAGTAAATATCTACAGTTATTTCTGTATTATTAATTCTGCGTTGCCTTCTGGGTTTGTTTTAATCCAGGGTATATCAGAGACCTAGGTGTTAACAGTTCTCACAGAACAGTGGCCATTTTGAACTGACATTTGTATACAGCTTCTAATTTGTGTTACTATTAGAATTTTCATAAAATAACTACTTTTAACAGGAGCCTTTTTAAAATTGAGTATTTAATCCAAATATCACATTACCTTGTCTTTTTGCACTTTGCAGATGTTCTTCGTGTTTCACTGTTGCAGTCATTTCATTTGGGTAATCTGCTGGCAGGTTGCCCTCAGTCGGCCTGATTAACAAGGTCTAAGGTCCTGCGTCAGTTGCTGTCCCTTTTTCCATGACGTCAGGTCGTCAGGGGTGTAAAACATGCAGCCAACATCATTACCTCAGTCTTTCTTGCCATGCGTTGCCCGAAGCAGAAGTAGTTCGCAAGTGCCGGTCGGCCGATTCCTGAAATATTTGTTTTCGAGTTTCAGAACCAAAGTCTTCAACTTAAAGCTAAGTACCCCGTTGGGGAAACTTTTTCTTGCTCCTTATCGATGTCAGTAAAAGTTAATAATTGCATTACTTGTGGGAAGCAAATACCTCAGAAAGATTTTCATTTGTACTGTATTCCTTGCCTAGGCCCTGACCACGATGTACCTTGCTGTCAGTTTTGTGCTTTATTTAATCAGAGCACTATCTGTCGTTGGTACATTTTTGCCTCTAAATACTTCGGTTCTTGGTTTAATTATCCAAAAATGATGTCGGTTAGCCATCCGACTACTGGAATATGGAAAAAATGCAAAGAAAGAGACAGGCCATTGAGGTCCAAAACTGCCGACAACGCTTCTCCTAAGCCAGTCGCCAATTCGTCAGTACTCAGTGAGGCGCTTTTGCAGCCCCTGATACCCGGTACTTCTGATTCGCAGGACTCTACTAAGACTCATTCAGAGTCCGGTATGCCACAAGATGCTTCACCTATGGAACCCATGGATGTCTCTACCTTGGATGGGTCCGGAGCCGCTGTGCAGGCACCGGCTTCTGAGGGTGTATTCACGCATACAGACTTGCATATTAAACCGACTCCACCTTCAGTACTAAGGCCTAAATTTCGATCTGTGTTTAAAAAACTGAAGCCCAGGCCACATGTTCAGGCCCCATGCCAAAAAACAAATGATCAAAATGGCTAAAGATTTAATTACTGTAATTAGGGATAGTCAACTCCCCCCCCCCCCTTCTAAGAGGCCTAGGGCTGAGCTTGATTATGAATCTTCTGAACAGTACTGTGTTTCTTCTGACTCTTCTAATGACCTGGGTTTGTCAATACCTACTTATGAGGATTCTGATGCAGATGATTCCTTTCCGTCTGCTTTCCCCCGATGAGGACTTTTCTTTTGGGGAAACTTTACATAACTTAAGGGAGCATTTCCACTGGGAAAGTCAGGAATTTTCTGAATCCAAAAAGAGGCTTAGATATTTCCTTCTTCTTCCTCCTCAGCATAGGCCTTTGGCTATACCTCCTGTACTAGACATTGTTGATGTGTTTTCGGAATCCAGTATGGCCCCTGATTCCCTGCCCTCGGCTCATAGTGAACCAGACAGATACTACAGGGTTCCTGAGTCCCACAAGTTCCTTTTCAAAAATCCTGTTGCGGACCCAGAAACTATTTCCCAGGGGCCCAAGGGCATTAAGGCTTCTACTGCTAAAAATCCTACCCCTTCTGATAGAGACTCCAGGGCACTGGATAGATGGGGTAAAAAGGTTTATACTTCTGCAACCTTGGCAATCAGGGCTTTAAACTATCTATTTCATATGCTAAAATATGAACAGCATATCATTGGACTGCTTAAACAGAAAATGATGTTGATTTCTGACTGTGTGGAAAATAACGATTTACAGGATTTATTGCATTCAGCTGAACAAGTTGGAAAACGTACTTTGCAATGTGGCTTTGATTCTTTAAAGGCCTCTTGCCAGGGCTGCTGTTACTGGGTCTGTGTTTAGAAGGCATGATTGGCTTAAGGAGCAATCTCTGCTTGATTATGTTAAAGCAAAATTTTTGGATGCTCCTTTGCATCAGGACCGTCTGTTTGGCAGTAAGGCTGAAGAAGTTCTAAAAAAAGGTGGAAGATAAAGCTAAATCTATGCAAACTGTGAAAGATTTCTTACAATTGCAACCTCCAAAATTTAGTAGGCACTGGCCTACTAAGAACGTTTTTTTTCCAGTTCCTTCTAGATCCACTCAAGCCAAACCCAGACACCCCAAAAGCACCAGGTTTCAGTCCCAAGGGACTCTCAGAACTAAGAAATGGTGTGCTTCCACTTCCAAATCTGGAATTAACAAGACACCACCCTATGGTAAACAGTCTCAATGACTTTCCTTTAAAATTACCACGCACTTACCTCTCAGCCGCCCCTTTGGAGGGAAAAATTGCTCTTCATGCAAAAAATTGGCAATTCATAACCCAGGACAAATGGGTTTTAAATATAGTGTCCCAGGGATACAGATTTCATTTCCACACGTTGCCAACTCCAAACGGGTGGACAGACCTGCCTCCAAATCAGTGGGCAGAGGCTCAGAAACAGGTACTTTCCCTCTTAAACACGGGGGCTATTCAACCAGTACCAGAAGAGGAAAAGGGACGAGGTTTCTATTCCAGACTTTTCCTGGTACCCAGAAAAGACAAATCATGGCGTCCAATTCTGGACCTGTCTACTCTAAACACCTTTCTGGACATTCCAAAATTCAAGATGCTGACTCTTCACCAGTTACTTCCTATGTTAGGCAAGGATGCCTGGTTGGCAACTCTAGATTTAAAAGAAGCTTACCTGCATATCCCAATCAGGGAATCTTGCAGAAGATACCTACGCTTCAAAGTAGGCTGCTTGCATTATCAGATGTTCATCGTGTTTCACTGTTGCAGTCATTACACTTGGGTTATCCTGCTGGCAGGCTACCCGCAGTTGGCCTGAATTCCAAAGTCTTGGTCCGGCGTTGTTTGCTGTCACCTCTTCCTTGACGTCAGTGCGCCAGGGGTATATAAGATGCAGCCGACACCATTTTTTTCAGTCTTTCTTGCCGCGCGGTGCCCGAAGCAAAAGCAGTTCGCAAGTGCCGGTTGGCCGACTCCTGAGATTTTCGAATTTGAATTTCAGATCCGAAGTTTTCAATAAAGCTAAGTACCCCATTGGGGAAACTTTTTCTTGCTCCAGACCAATGTCAGTAAAAGTTAACAATTGTATTTCTTGTGGGAAGCAAATACCTCGTAAGGATTTTCATTCTTACTGTATTCCTTGCCTAGGCCCTGACTACAACGTTGCTAGTTGTCGATTTTGTGCTAGATTCAACCAACGCACTATTAAGCGTCGGTTCGATTTTGCTTTACATTACTTTGGCCGAAGGTTTAACTATATAATGCCATCGGAACAACCGACGACCGTAATTCATAAAAAGCGCAAAGACAAAGAAAAGGACAGGCATCCGAGGTCCAAAACCGACGAAGCCTCTTCTAGGCCATTTGCCGGTTCTCAGTGAGGTGCTTTCGCAGCCCCTGACACCCGCTACCTCAGAGCCACAGGCCGCCTCCGAGTCCCACGTGGAGACAACTAGGCCTCTGGAAACTCAAGGTAATGGGCTTACGGAAACTATTCCCTCAGTTGGGTCCGGAACCGCTGAGCAGGCATCGGCTTCTGAGGGTGTTTTCAGACCTACACAGCTTACTATCAAGGCCACTTCAACAGCCAAGGCAAAGTCTAAAACACCTTTAAAGATTTAAAGACAAAGAAACAAGTACAGCATTCTCCTGGACAGTCATCCATGCCTAAGAAACAGATGCTTAAAATGGCCGAGGACCTAATTACTTTGATCAGGGGTTCCCATCCCCCTCCTGATAAAAGGCCTAGGCAAGACACTGACTATATCTCCTCTGACCAGGTTTCTATTTCTTCGGATTCCTCTTCAGAACAGGGATATTCTCTTCCTCCCTTTGAGGACTCTGATGCTGAAGAATCTATCCCTTCAGCCTCTCCTCCTGAGGACTACTCTTTCGGGGAAACCCAGCATACCATGAGGGAGCATTTCCATTGGGAGAGCCTGGATTATTCAGAATCCAAGAAAAGGCTCGGAGCCTTTCTTTTGTTGCCTCAGCACAGACCTCTTGCTATCCCTCCTTTGCTAGACATTGTTGATTATGTATTTTCTGAATCCAGTTTGTCTCCTGATTCTTTACCCCCTGCACCAGTTAAGCCAGATAGGTACTACAGGGTTCCAGATTCGCATAAATTTCTTTATAAAAACCCTGCTGCTGACCCAGAAACAATTTCTCAGGGTCCCAAAGGGGTCAAGGCTTCCACTGCAAAAAAAACTTGTTCCCTCTGATAGGGATTCTAGAGCACTGGACATATGGGGGAAAAAGTTTACACCTCTGCTACTTCAGCTGTAAGGGCTTTAAACTGCCAATTTCACATGCTTAAATATCAACAATACCTAATGTCTTTGCTAAAACAGAAAATGCTGACAAGCTCTGAATGTCCTGAAAACAAGGAAATGCAGGATTTATTGCATGCAGCTGACCAAGTGGGAAAGCATACTTTGCAATGTGGTTTTGATTCATTAGAGGCTTCTTGCAGAGCCACAGTTACAGGTTCTGTCATTCGAAGGCATGCTTGGTTAAAAGAACAGAGTTTACCTGATCATGTTAAAGCAAAATTATTGGATGCTCCATTACAGCATGATACTTTGTTTAGTGTTAAGGCAGAAGAGGTGTTAAAGAAAATGGAGGATAAAGCAAAATCAATGTAGACAGTAAAGGATTTCTTACAGGTTCAGCCACCCAGATTTAGCAGGAACTGGCCTTCTAAAAATTGGTCCTTTCCAGTGTCAGACAGGCCACAAAGAGGCAGATACAGATGCCCAAGAGGCAGATCTCAGCCCCAAGGCTCATGCAGACCTAAGCAATGGGGTGCTTCAGCCCCCAAAGGCGGAGAAGATAAATCACAACTGTATAGGAAACAGTCTCAATGACTTCCCACTGCCAATGCCAAGCACTTGGCAGCACCCTTAGGGGGAAAACTAGCACTTTTTTCACAAAACTGGCACATGATCACCCAGGACAAATGGGTACTAAATATTATTTCTCAGGGCTACAGGTTCCATTTTCACACCCTCCCAAGGGCAAAAGGTATGCCAGACCTGCCACACAATCAAAGGGCAGAGGCACAAAAGCAAATTTCTGCTCTCATGGACATGAGGCCAGTTCAAAAAGTACCACAGCAAGAGCAGGGGCAAGGATTTTACTCAAGACTTTTCTTGGTACCCAGAAAGGACAAAGCCCTAGAGACCAATACTGGACCTGTCTACTCTAAATACTTTCCTGGACATTCCAAAATTCAAAATGTTGACACTGCAACAACTTCTACCCATGCTGGGCAAGAAGGCTTGGCTCGTTACTTTGGACCTCAAAGAGGCATACCTGCATGTCCTAATCAGACAGTCTTGCAGAAGATACCTCAGATTCATAGCTGGCTCAATGCATTACCAATTCTCTGCACTGCCCTTTGTCTTATCTACTGCGGCCAGGGTCTTCACAAAATGCCTGTCACCAGTAATTGCATTTTGCAGACAAAAAGGAATTCAAATATATCCCTACTTGGATGACTGCCTTATTCAAGCAGAGAGCAAGGACATTCTACTACAGCATCTGGCATTTGTAAAAAGATTACTAATTTGCCTAGGGTACACAGTAAACGAAAATAAATCAAAACTAGTGCCCTCTCAAGAGATAATATTCCCGGGTGCAAGCTTAAATACACCTTCCCAGGTGGCTTATCTCATGCCAAACAAAAGCAACTGACTCATTACTTACAAATGATGGCAACAAAGACCCAGCTACCTGCAAGAAAAATTCTGCAGGCTTTGGGCTTCATGGCATCCTGTATTCTGCTAATTCCACATGCAAGACTGCATATGAGGAAACTACAATGGTATCTAAAAAGTGTTTGGACTCAACATTGCCACAGCTTGGAGACAATAATCACTCTCATTCCCTGCCTGCAACAAAAGTTTCAATGGTGATCACTGGCTTGTCACCACAACAAGAGACAGCCTTTCACTTTACCCACAGCCAGGCAGACACTAACAACAGATGCATCGGATTATGCCTGGGGGGCACACATGGCAGGAAAATGTATTCAGGGCACGTGGCCTGCAGACCAAATGCGTCTTCATATCAGTCAAAAAGAGATGCTAGCTGTACAAAATGCCCCGACAGCCTTCAAGGATCTACTTCAGCCAGGACAACTTTTACTAAAGACGGACAATACTACAGTCATGTGGTACATAAGTAAGGGGGCACACATTCCTACCCCCTCTGCAGGCAAGCCATGACTTTGTGGAACACAGCATTGGCCTATCAAGTACATCTACAGGCACAATTCCTGCCAGGAAAGAAAAATACTCTGGCAGACGAACTAAGCAGAAACCTCATGGACCCTCACGAGTGGAAACTAGATCCACAAGTCTTCAGCATGATAACAAGGAAATGGGGATGCCCAGACATAGATTTATTTGCCTCCCCTCACAACTGCCAATTACAGAGATTCTGTACAAGGACTTGTCACACTGAAGCATGGAAAGTGGATGCTCTATCATTCAGCTGGAAAGCCCTGACAGTTTATGCCTTTCCTCCACTGCCTCTCCTCCCCAAAGTACTCCTAAAGGTCAGACAAGAGAAGCCAAAAATGATTCTGATTGCCCCAGACTGGCCACGCCAGCACTGGTAGCCAATCCTAAAGAACTTGTCTCAAGGTCCAGCCTGGACTTTACCTCAAATTCCTCATCTTCTGACCCAACAAAACAATCAGATCCTGCACAGCCATCTCAGAACCTTAAATCTGGCTGCATGGCGAATAATATAACCACTCAGAATACACCTCTCTCTAAAGCAGTTATGGATGCCATTTTGGAAGCCAGGAGGCCCAGCACAAGAAAATCTTACGCAGAAAAATGGAAGAGATTCTGTGCTTGGAACCAGGCACAAGGACTCGAACCGCTTGTTCCAAATATTCCTCAGATTTTACAATACCTAACTGAGATGTTGGACAAAGGCCTATCCTTCTCATCAGTTAAGATCCATGCCTCTGCCATTTCAGCTCATTACAATACCGAACCTCCTATTTTTTCACATACACTGCTAAGACAGTACCTCAGAGAGGCCAAAAACATAAGACCCCAAGGAGAGCGCCGATACTTACATGGGACCTCAACTTTGTCTTGGAATAGCTCACACTGGCTCCTTTTGAGCCGGCCAATACAGCTGAAATAAAGTTTTTATCATAGAAAACTGCTCTGCTCCTAGCAATAACTTCAGCAAGAAGAGTCTCAGAGTTACAGGCATTAATGGCAGTGGAACCTTTTTATCATTTTCCGTCCGGACAGGTTTTCTCTAAGGGCAAACCCAACATTTATGCCAAAGATGGTTTCCAGTGTAGCTCTTAACCAAACCATTCATTTGCCAACTTTTTATCCAAATCCCCAGAATAAAGGGGAGAGACTTCTGCACTCTTTGGCCATACCCAGACAGCTACACTTCTGCCTGGACAAAACTCAAGCTTTCAGAAAGACTGAGCAACTTTTTGTGGCATATGCTGCAGGATCACAAGGAAAGGCTATTTTAAAGCAGACTATTTCAAAATGGATAGGACACTGCATTTGCTTCTGCTATGCACAGCATGGCAAATCCGTGCCTAGGAAAATTAGGCCACATTCTACAAGGGCAGCTGCCACATCAGCAGCCTTTCTCAGAGGAGTACCAACCAAGGAAATTTTGGAGGCTGCAACTTGGAGTTCAGTGCACACCTTTACCAAGCATTATCACTTAACCTCTTTACTCTAAATCCAGAGCAGGCTTTGCCACTGCAGTTCTGCAGGGCCTCATAGCCACTCCTAATCCTATTTAGACCCAGCCACCCAACCTCTGCTTTGAGATTCAACTCAAGTGTAATGACTGCAACAGTGAAACACGATGAACATAGTACAGTTGTGTACCTGCCATAAATGTAGGTGTTCGTGTGTATTCACTGTTGCAGTCCAGGTTACCCACCCACCATCCCCCTTTCTTTTCTGGGACTTATCTGTACTTCTCTATTCTATACAACCTATGTGGTGTATTTGCTTGTAGATGAAGGTAATGGTTATTTTGTGCATGCTTTTTGGAAGCAATGTTTTTAATTTACCCTTTTGGGGGCACCTGACATCTGGGGCAAGAAAAACTGAAGAAAATGGCGTCTGCTGCATCTTATATACCCCTGGCGCACTGACGTCAGGGAAGAGGCGACAGCAACCGACGCCAGACCAAGACTTTGGAATTCAGGCCGACTGCGGGTAGCCTGCCAGCAGGATAACCCAAGTGTAATGACTGCAACAGTGAATACACTCGAACATCTACATTTATGGTAGGTACACAACTGTACTTTCTCTGCACTGCCCTTTGGCTTGTCTACTGCCCCCAGGGTATTCACAAAGTGTCTGGCTCCAGTATTTTCATTTTGCAGTCAAAGAAATATTCAAATATATCCATACCTGGACGATTGTCTAATTCAGGCAGAAAACCAGGCCGTACTTATAAAACATCTGGCGTTTGTAAAAAGGGTTCTAACTTGTCTAGGGTACACCATAAACGAAACAAAATCACAACTGGTACCCTCTCAACAAGTTACATTCCTGGGTGCAAGCTTGAATCCAACTGCCCAGATGACTTTCCTCACGCCAGAAAATCAAATTTATTTGGTTACTTCAAACAGGTGGCCACAAAAACCCTGCTATCTGCAAGACAAATACTGCAAGCCTTGGGGTTCATGGCCTCCTGCATTCTTCTAATTCCATATGCAAGACTGCATATGAGGAAACTTCAGTAGTACTTAAAAAGTTTATGGAGTCAACATTCTCACAGCCTGGAAACAATGATTTCTATCATAATTTGCCTACACCTAGTTTTCCTATTGTGGGCAGAGGCCTGCCACCAAAACAAGGGACTGCCATTCACACCACCCCCTGCCACCCAAACCCTTACTACAGATGCTTCAGACTATGGATGGGGGGCTCATCTGGCAGGAAAGTGCATTCAGGGCAAATGGAGCCCAAATCAAATGCACCTACATATCAATCAAAAGGAAATGCTAGCTGTACAGAATGCGCTGACAGCCTTCAAGGACTATCTTCATCCAGGACAACTAATGGTAAAGACGGGCAACACTACGGTTATGTGGTACATAAATAAGCAGAGGGGTACACATTCCTACCCCTTCTCCAGACTAGCCATGGCATTGTGGAACACGGCCATGAGCTACCAAGTACAACTACAAGCTCAATTCCTGCCAGGAAAGCTGAATATTCTGGCAGACAAACTAAGCAGAAATCTCATGGACCCACACAAATGGAAACTAGAAACACGGATTTTGAACATGTTGACAAGCAAATGGGGGAGCCCAGACATAGATCTATTTGCCTCCCCGCAGAATTACCAGTTGGACAGGTTGTGCACAAGAACTCCACACAAAAAAGCCTGGAAAGTGGATGCTCTGTCCTTCAGCTGGCAAAACCTGTCAGTATATGCCTTTTCCCCTCTGCTCGCCAAAGTTCTCCTAAAAGTCAAACAGGAAAAACCAAAAATGATTTTGATTGCTCCAGACTGGCCACGCCAACACTGGTACCCGCTCCTGCGCAGTGTGTCACAAATATCCCCATGGCACCTGCCTCAGACACCTTACTTACTGTTTCAGCAGGAGAACCAGATTCTGCACTTTCAGCTCCCTACTTTGAACCTTGCAGCTTGGCTAATCACTTAAATTTACCCTTAGCATCCCTCAGCAGACCTGTGATGGATGTCATCCTGCAGGCGAGAAGACCTAGTACTAGAAAATCTTATTCTGACAAATGGAAACGATTCTGTGCATGGAATCAATCTCAAGGAATGAGCACAGCAGCGCCCAATTTACATCAGATTTTACAATATTTAACTGAGATGCTTCACAAGGGCCTGTCCTTTCCCTCCATTAAAATCCACGCCTCAGCCATTTCAGCTCATTATAACACAGAACCTCCCCTCTTCTCTCATCCTCTCCTCAAGCAGTACCTCAGAGGGGCCAAGAACTTAAGACCTCCCAGGAGAGCTACAACCCCTGCCTGGGAAACCTTAACTTTGTATTAGAGAAGCTCACTCTACCTCCTTTCGAGCCAGCTGCTACTGCAGACTTAAAATTTCTTTCTTGGAAAACAGCCTTCCTTCTGGCAATCACTTCAGCTAGAAGAATACCTGAGTTACAGGCCTTTATGGCAGTGGAGCCTTTCATCATTTTTCATGCGGACAGGGTGTCACTCAGGACCAATCCATCCTTCATGCCCAAGGTGGTATCCAGTGTGGCTCTTAATCAGTCCATTCATTTGCCAGCTTTCTTTCCCAATCCACAGAACAAAGGGGAACGGATTCTGCATTCATTGGATGTGCACAGACAACTGAGATTCTACTTGGACAGGACTAAAACTCGAAGAAAATCTGAACAACTGCTGGTAGCATTTGCTGCAGGGGCAGAGGGAAAGGCTATTTCAAAACAAACCATTTCTAAATGGATAAGCCATTACATTCATTTCTGCTAATACACATCATGGAAAGCCTATCCCCCAGGGGATCAGATCTCATTCCACCAGGGCTGCATCTACTTCTACAGCCTTTCTCAGAGGTGTTCCTACCAGAGATATTCTAGAAGCTGCTACCTGGAGTTCAGTACATACTTTCACCAAGCATTATCATCTACCAATTTTCTCTAAATCCAGAGCTGGCTTTGCCACTGCTGTCTTGCAGGTTCTTATAGCTGGTCCTAATGCTGTTTAAATCCATCCTCCCAACCATGGCTTTGGGAATCTACCGATATGTAATGACTGCAACAGTGAAACACGGAGAACATATTACAGTTGTATGCACTTACCATAAATGTAGATGTTCGAGTGTATTCAGTCTTGCAGTCCTGCTTACCCTCCCTCCAGCCCCCTCTTTCTTCTCTGACTATACCTCTACTTTCTGTTCCTTTGCTTAAAAGCCTTTTTGGTGTATTTGCTTTTGTTTGGAGGTATATTGCTGTAATTTAACATTATATTTTGCTCCCCATTCGGGGGGCACCTGACATCTGGGGCAAGAAAACTGAGGTAATGACGTCGGCTGCATGTTTTATACTTGTGACGACCTGACGTCATGGAAGAAGGGACAGTAACCGACGCAGGATCCAAGACTTTGGTAATCAGGCCGACTGAGGGCAACCTGCCATCAGATTACCCAAATGTAATGACTGCAATGGTGAATACACTCGAACATCTACATTTATGGTAAGTGTACACAACTGTACTTTACACTTCTTATTCTGTGAAATTCTGCATTTCTTTAAACTTTGCCATTCTTTCCCTTATCTGTTTCTTTTATCTGCCATGTTTTAAACTTCATTTTCATTTTGTCTAGCTATCCCTTCTGAAGTAATGTCTGTCATCTACAGTAACTTTACAATCATTACTACAACCCATTCCTTAAATTCCTGTCTTTTTAACAGGTGGGTAGGAAAGCACCAGTGTCTGTTTTACATCATTAGCTGGCATCTTGTCAGTTTATTTGTGCATAATCCAATACAATTATTGGATGGGTCTCAACGCCTTCGGTTATATATGTATGCTTCTGTGAAATCCATCTGTGACCTTATATCACAGGCAGTAGAGTGCTGGTTTTGGGAACCAGAGATTTAGCAATCTAATCCCCTTAAGCTTCATATGTCATTTTATTTGTGGGGCATTTGGTTTTGGGGGTAAAAACTATGAGCTGGTAACAAGCAGATACATGGTTTGATTCCTCCATCCTACATTTGCCTACTGTATGACCTTAAGCAAGTCACTTAACTGTTAAGTGCTTTGGAGCAATTTTGTGATTTGGGCTATGTTCCTTAATGCTGTCTTGGACTATAGGCCTAGCAACTATTTATGAACCTGTAATTTCTATCCATTCGAGCCTAGTTTTTGTATCTTGGGGAATATGTAAATTCTGAGATCCTCCAACTGAATTTGGGTCTTCCATAGCAAATACTCTCATATGTCTTCAGAAATTAAACCTCTTGTTATTTTTCCTTCTAGGTTCCCCAGTATATTCTCATTATTCCATTCCCAATGTGTTAATGCTCTCTGAAAGCTTATTATTTTCCCAAAATTCTCCTAAACTCCATAGTAGTTTTAGATGGGCTATAAATACATGCCAGTGTAATCTGTCTACCTTGCAGTAACCTCTTACTACCAAAAGTCTGCCATTATTATTCCTCCCGCTTTTGTCACTGTCAGTGCCCCTATCGCAGTTAGTATTGTACATTTTTCTTTGCTCCTGATACTCTGCTGAATGTCTGAAATACTTTTTGTCATCTTTACCTGTTCATTTCTGTCCAAATGCATTGCCTGTAATAATTGTAAATTGCACCTTACACTTATTACTCTTGGCTTTTGTGTATAGAAAAGCCTTTTACTTGGTTCATCTTGTAAATAAAGGGATTGCATCCAGAAAAAAAGAGGTTATTATCTCTCTGTACTCCTGCCTCATTAGGTCAGTAATATACAGTGCCCCGTTTGTTATGTACCTCTCCAAATACCTGCACCAGCTGGAAAGGCCACAGGAAATACCTCACAAAGAGAATGCATGGCCTGCGACAGCTGCCCTATGTGGACAGGCTCAAATCACTGTCACTCTACACGGTATCGTACAGATTGCTCAGAAGTGATCTGTGTCTCACCTACAAGCAGCATCAGACCCTGTCCAACTAGAGATGCTGCATATCAGTAAGTCTAACTTCTCGTGCATTACCCACTCAAAAGGCCTAGATCTAATGGCTGACATTAACAAAACCTGCTGGAGAAACAGGTTTGTCTCACAGAGGCTGCCTTGTCTCTGGAATAGACTTCCCATACACGTCAAGTAGAGTACCTCACTGACCCTCTTCAAGCGCAACCTTGGTGAGTGGATAGGAAACCACATATTTGTCCCTGGGGTTCCATCTGTGTCAGTCATTGATAGGGGCAGTAGGTGCTCACTGAGGTTTTTTTTCTGGGGATAAACTCTTATCTAGGCTTTTAAGGGCCCCATGGCCATTAACCTAGTAACCTCCTCTGATCCTATACTGGTAAGACCATATATATTCCATGTTAATATCAACAAAGCAGCCATTCTAATAATAAAAAAAAAACTGTTACACATATTGTACAACTATCTCTGCTTTTTGACTTAAAATTTTCCTCTGTCGGGACTCCCCAGAAGTCTACAAAGTAATAAACAGGGTTGACTAGAAGTCTCAAAAAAGTCAGTAAAAGCTGTCAGTTTGTTGAAATTCAGTTACTGGCTAGTAATTACATTGCTGACAAAAGATATTTGGAGAAAATAAGAGAAAAATCAATCTGAAAAGTGTAAGAAAAAACTCTGTCTGGAAAGAAAGTTTCATCCGTGGTACTGGAGACAGCTTGCTGTAATTTAGATGAAAGATACATTAAATGGACTCTGAGATGTTTAAAATAAGTCAAACATTGATGGAATATATCAAGTCAAATGAAAAAAAGCTGGGAAGAATTGGCAAAGCTTTAAATAGCTATTCAAATAAACTGATAAAACTACAAAAATTGGTGGATGAAGTGAAAAGTCTGGTTGAACATGAGGCTTCTCAAGAAGAGCTGTTTAAAAAATAGTGGAATTAGAAGACAGTGAGCACACAGAAAAACTGAAATTTATTGTTATATTAGGAAAAACACAAAGGAACAGAATGTATTATTTTTTGGCATTACAAATAAGCAGCTGGACTGGTATTCCATAGCAGGATTTGTTAATTGAGAGGGCACACTGGATGGGATGCTCCACATCTAGCCACGAGAAAGCAGACAAGATACATCTTAGTAAAAATGTAGTAATACCAGCAGAAAGAAATGTTTGTATAAAGCTTTTATGATATTGTGCGTTATATTGTAAAACAGTTCATAGGATCATGGGAGGTTACTAGGCTGATGGCCCTAGGGCTCTTACAAGCCTAGCCAAGTACAACTCATTTCTCCCAAAAATATCCCGGTATTAAGCAGAACTAAGTCAACAACGTCTGGCATTCTCCAGTATAGTATGCAATCAGAAGTTGCTTTATTGCGAGGTGGGGGAGTCTGTCTGTTGCACATGTATTACACACTATTTTTTTCTTAGTTGTAATGTATCCAGGTTTTGTACTGTTTGTAACAAAAAATGAAAAGAAGCAAGTTAGTTAATTTAATATTGTGATGTTAGGTTGTAGGGGGTGAGGAATTTAAAAGTTTATTGATAATATTAAATGTGCTCTTAAAAGATAAATGCCCCCCATATTTATAAACTTGGATGTGTAGGCTAATGTTCTTCATTTAAGTTGTAGGCAAGTTTTATTTTTGGTAAACAGGCTTGAAAAAATAAGGCAAACCAAATAAATACATGGAAAATGATAGATCTTCCTTGCATTTACAAAGTCGCTAGCTATTTTTCCATTGCCAGATGCTTTCAGTTGTAGCCAAGAACTCTACAGCTGAGAGGTCTGAGCAGTGTGTTTTGAGTGAAGTCTGTAACTGCTCTTTCACCCATTTGCAAAGTTTCCAGCTATTTTTTTTTCCTTTAGCAACTTGAAGAGGAGTAGTCTCCAAATGCAAGAAATTAACAGGTTGGAACAGTATGTTCTGAATGAAATGTACAAAGTAGAGTGTAATCTGCATTTAAAGCTACACTGGCATATCAATGAAAACTAAATTAAGTTTGACACTGGGAAGTGAATAAGCCATAGAAGTATGGGTCTCATCACAAGCCTTTAGTACAACAGTACGTGATTTTGTTTAAATGTAAACAGTACAATTATTTCTTGGGGCTAAAAGTTAATTTTACTGAAAGCATGCAAGCTGTTTTTCACATCTGGTAGAGGAACAGAGATGAGAAAAGAGCAGATAATCAGTGTAAGTAGGAACGCAGGCTCTATCATGCACTTTATTATGGGCAACCTTAATTTAGACTAGCTAATACTTGTGGGTACAGTCATCAATTTGGGGCAACTGTTCCAATCCGGAGGGTAAACATCCTTTTTGGAAGATGTGTACAACTTTGTATTGTTGCATGTTGAGGATGGAGGTTGGAAAATTTAGTTTTTTGTCTGAGTGATTTTATTGAAGCAAAATGTCTGGAAAAGGTGCCATGGGTTCAAATAGAGATGAGAAGAAGCAACTGCACGAGAACAGCCTGCCAGGCATTGTCATGTGCATGTAAGCTAAAAGTTAGAAATCTGAATTCAAAAGAACAATCAAATAAAACAGCTGAGTAATTGCTTTTATTATAATGACTAATCTGTCAATAACATGAAATGCAAATAGACTTACTCTGCTGTTTATCTGTACCTGTATTGAATTGTATTAAAAAGTGCAGGAAACAAATAGCAGTGGTACAGGATAGATTAGGATAGAACCTGAAAAAGAAAGAATTACATGGTGGGAAATTCGGCGTAGTATCAGGGATAAAGGAAAATAAGTAATAATACTGATTACTGGGGGTTCCTATTGTGACAGAGGACAAAAAAGAAGGAAACAATGGTGTATTTGTAGTAATAAATTATTAGCAAGTGAGGAGAATTATGTTGGCATGTATTTATATTGCACCTAAAATTATTACAGAGCTTAAAAGAATTTTGGAAGTGATCACAAGCTTTCACCAGGGAATATTATTAATGGGGAAGGAGTGGATTTACAATAGTGAGCATGTATTGGAGGACCTAGAAGGGGAAATGTAGTAAATAAGGGTATGTTTCTGAAGAAGTATATGAGAATATTTTGTACTGAAGATGTGAATCCAGTAACAGGAATTCAGACAATTTACATATTCCCAAGGTACAATAACTTTGCTTGACTAGATAGAAATTATATTTCACAGGAGCGTGTGTATTTAATTGAAAGCGTTGAGACCCATCCAGTAATCATTTCCAATCATGCACCAATAAAAACCAAGATAAAGATGCAGGTAAAGTAAAAATGAGAGGCTAATATTCTAGTTATCAAATAAAAAGGGAGACATTTAAGGAATGGTTAGCAAGAATGACTCGAGTTGACATTTCTTCATATTAGAGTCCTGGTGAGTAGGATAAAATGAAAAGCAAGTTTAGAAACCTGGTACAAATAACAGAAAAAGAGATGTGGGAAAGAAGTAATATAAATTATTTAGAGGGGTTGACAAAAGTTAACACTGCAGAATAAGGAGAATATCAGGGAACAAGAAGGTACAGGATAAGGAGAATATCAGGGAACAAGAAGAGGAGCGGCAACTGCAGAGTGCTAAAGGGATTTTTTTTTCCTCTAAATTACTGGAAGGCACCTCCTGTAGCAAAGCTGAAACTTGAATTGCTATTTGCTGAACAGCTGCAAGATTCCTCCCGGTTAGTTTTCTCTTCTCCTTTGTGACATCCCTCCTCTGAGCCAGTAGTCAAGGAGCCTCAATCCTCACCACTGACAATGGTGAGGGACGTTCACTTGAAACAAAAATAGATACATACAGTATTTCCAGATGCAGCTGTCTGCACCATGCACAGTTTCTCTTAAGAGCACACAGGGAGCACACTCGGTCCTCAGGCTGGGTTTCCCTCTCTCTGTCAGGCCCCAAATAAGACTCCCCACTGACATAGCTGTAGAGTTTAGTCCTCAGCCAAGTGTTCCAAGGCAAGTCCTCCACCACCCTTTCTGTGAAACCAGTGCTCTGTGTCCCTGCTCCAAGTAGCTGACACACACACACTTTGATATTTGATTTTGACACACACACACACACACACACACACACACACACACACACACACACACACACTCGCACACTTCCACCCTTCCGGGGTAGCAGTTAATTCACCCCTAGGGACAATACACTAGGATTTCTAGGACTGGGTTTCGCAGATGTTTTGTCTCTGGTTGCAGTTAGAACACACACCCCTGGGAAAGAATGGCACATTTACCAGCTATGCCACCTTTGCCCAGACTATAAGGTAGACACTGCCACACTCCAAAGCCTGCCACTATAAAGCTTTTCCCAGAGTACCCAATTATACTGAGTAAAATTAATACAAATGGTAGAGTTTGACCAATGCCGCAAAGCTTTCAGGAGCAGCTACAGTGTCACCAAATAAATATAAGTACAAGTTGTCTCAAGGTTAATATATTCTCTAAAAGACCAGCCACAGTGAAAAGTTTAAATAGATTTAATAATAACAAAACAAGATGAAACTACTAATTATCTATTTACAGTAAACACCAGCGTTTCAGTCATAGGAAATATTAAAAATAACAGGTGGAAAGGTTCACACAGATACAGAAAAAACAGTATTTAAATAATCTCACTATATTTTCCTGACTGATCTAAAGAATTACTTTCCCCTAGTTTACTTACTAGAGCAAAGCAAGATTAAGTGGATTGAGTGGTCGTCCTCCTTGTCAGGTTTCACGGACTGCTATAAGACTTCTGTCTCGTCTAGTATTAAAATGTCATTTCAGTGCTGGATTACAGAATGACATCACGTACATCTGGTCATCTGACTTCTGCTTCCTACACTGCCCCCTTTACTAGAAACTGAACCAGAATCTGGCACATATGTGTCATAACACACACACACACACACATAGGGCTTTGCTAGGATGTGTTATAGCATCTGGACTCTATAAAACCATTTCCAAAGCTTCCACCCTTCTGGGGTAGCAATTAGTTCACCCCTAGGGTCAGTACAATAGGATTCCTAGTCCTGGTTTTCTCAGACATTTTGTCTCTGGCTGCAGTCAGAACTGTAAGATCGAATCTTTATGGCCTAAACCAGGTAATTTAATTTTGGACTATATTTCAAAGTTAGCTGGACTGAGATTAACCTGTTCTCTTCAAGTATCTTAACCTCTTCTCTTCCAGTATCCCCTGTTACAATGTATTCATTTCAAAAGTTACGATACAGTCTGGCAAACAGATGTATTTCTTTCCTGACTGGCAGGACCCACTGTTGGTACATTTTTTTTTAACACAAGCAACTTCACAAATACATTTTCAACACAAGCACATGTACAAATCAGTTTGACATACAAATGACATACAATTCTTTGCTATGCTGGTACTACCTGACATCATCATGTCCTTTTGTACTTGTTTTTCCCTTTTTTTTGTTTTTTAATGTACAGGTATCTTTCTTGACATTCAGAATTTACAAGCCAAATAACTGAAATTTATCCAGTTAGATTGCTTTCATTACCTTTTTCACAGCTGCAGTTTACACCCTGGGAGAGCTCTAATCAACCTTTTGATCAATGGGCAGACATCTTGGGAGTCCATGTGTTGTGAAACACTTTGAGACAGTTTCTTATCTTTTCAAGATGTAGAATGAAGCTAAAGCAACAACTATAGTGGCAGACTACTGTGGATATAAAATGTGTACACACCCCTGTTAAAATGCCAGGTTTTTGTGATATAAAAATATGAGATCACAATAAATAATGTCAAATATCTTCTCATCTTTAATGTGACCTATAAACCTGTACAGTTCAATTGAAAAACAAACAAATCTTTGAAAAAATATAAAAAATAAATGTACAATAAGCTGGTTGCATACATGTGCACACCCTTAAACTAATACTTTGTTGAAGCACCTTTTGATTTAATTACAGCATTCAGTCTTCTTGGATACACACCTGCCATCAATTAGAGACTCTGATTAACCCCAAATAAAGGTAATTTGTGCTAGTAGGATTTTCCTGACATTTACTCAGTTGCCTGCTACAGCAAATCAAATGGTTCGCAGAGAGCTTACAAAGCATCAAAGGGATCTCATTGTTGAAAGGTATAAGGAGAGGGGTACAAAAAAATTCCACAGCATTGGCTGTACCATGGAACACTGTGAAGACAGTTGTCAAAAAGTGGTGAAAATATGGGACAATAATGACGTTGCAAAGAACTGGATGTCCCTCCAAAATTGATGAAAAGACGAGACAAAAACTGGTCAGGGAGGCTGCCAAGAGACCTACAGCAACACTGAAGGAGCTGCAGGAATTCCTGGCAAGTACTGCTTGTGTACTGCATGTGACAACTATCTCCCATATTCTCCATATGTCTGGACTATGGGGTAGGGTTGCAAGACGAAAGCCTTTTCTTACACAGAAAAACATCTAGGCCCGGCTAAATTTTGCAAAACAATACATAGTCTCCCAAAAGCATGTGGGAAAATGTGTTATGATCTGATGAAACCAAGGTTGAACTTTTTGGCCACAAGTCCAAAAGGTGCATTTGGCACAAAAACAACACTTCACATCACTAAAAAAAACACCATCCCCATGGTGAAGCATGGTGGTGGCAGTATCATGCTTTGGTGTTGCTTTTCTTCAGCTGGAACTGGGGCTTTAGTGAAGGTAGAGGGAATTATGAACAGTTCCATCCACCAGTCACATTTGGCCCAAAACCTTCAGGTGTCTGCTAGAAAGATGAAGATGAAGAGGGATTTCACCTTTCAGCACGACAGTGACCCCAAGCTTACATCCATATCAACAAAAGAATGGCTTCACCAGAAGAAAATTAAAGTTTTGGAATGGCCCAGCCAGAGCCCAGACCTAAATCCAATAGAAAATCTGTGGGGTGACCTGAAGAGGGCTGTGCACAATAGATGCCCTTGCAGTCTGACAGGTTTGGGGTGCTTTTGCAAGGAAGAGTGGGCAAATATTGTCAAGTCAAGATGTGCCATGCTGATAGACTCCTACCCAAGAAGACTAAATGCTGCAATTAAATCAAAAGATGCTTCAACAAAGTATTAGTTTAAGGGTATGGACACTTATGCAACCAGCTTATTGTAAGTTTTTTATTTTTTATATATTTTCCTTAACAGATTTGTTTGTTTTTCAATTCTAGGTTGCATTAAAGGTGGGAAAATTTTGAAATGATTTATTGTGGTCTCATTTTTTTATATCACTAAAACCTGGCATTTTAACAGGGGTGTGTACACTTTTTATATCCACTGTATGTACCTACAAATGAAGTGGTTCAACAATTCCAATACATATGAGGACATAAGCGGAAGTATTTAATAGTATAGATAAAAAGGATTCTTTTGTGGCAGCTAGGGATATGTTGAAATAGGTTAAACAAAACATAATACAAAAACCGAGAGGCTGAAAGCTCTTTATCAGGGATATGGATAGTAAGTTACAAGCAATGAAAATTATTTTAGTCCCTTTAGTCATATGTATAGGTCAGGTGTACTTTTGTCAACCGTTGGAGAAGTTGTGGGTGATTAAGAGTTGAAGGAATTCATTTGGGGGGGGCGACGAGTTAAGTGGGATAAGTTGATTCTCTTAAAACAAGTTGGTCTAGGATTATGTCATTTGAAGTTTACAGGTACATAATTAATGTTCATCTACATAACTCAAGCAGAAGGGTATAAATCAAAGTAAAAAGGGATAATGATGAAGGGGGTAGTAGTTCAAAAAATGGAGAGAGAGAGTAGGATTCTGGTTGTTGGTCCTTAAGGAGAAAAAAACGCTACCCCCAATGTCCACGATATATTCATAAAATAGCAAAAAATATTCAAACAACTAAGCTAGCATGGGAGTGGAGAAAGTAGATTTTACCAAAAGGGTAAGTGCAGGTAAGATTATAGAGAAATAGGCAGGAGAAGAGCTGAAATTTGCTGGAGAAAATTAGCAAAGGAGCCAAGGTACTGCAAGCAAATAACTAGAGAGGGAAAGATAGAAGAGTGGGATGAGACTAAGCAGAAGCTTGGACTGCAGGTTAGACTGCCTTCTTTACAAGAGATAGATAACACAGTATAGGTAAGCAGAAAGAGATGTGAGAGTGCTAATTGAGACCAGCTGTGGTAAACTTGTTGAATCTTGAACTGAAGCTGCTTTTAAAAGGAAGATGTTTAGTAAGGTGTGCAAAAAATGTATAACTATAAGAATCAGTCAGACAAGGTAAGAAAAGATTAGGAAAAGATAATTTAAATGCTATTTATAAAGAATCTGATAACATCTGTATGGCTTTGAAGTATGTGACAGTCCAGCAAGGTTATTTTAGGATTTTATGTATGTATGTATGTTTGTATGTATTGCTTAGAAATGTTTGCACAGGTATTTTTATACCCCAACTTGATTTTAGAGGATATTTCATTTAATAGAAAATACTGGAGTTGTAATAGGAAAAAGAAGTAATTGGGAAAATGTTTTTTGGGAATGTAATGAGTTCACAGATTTTAAAAATTCTGTACAGCATACTTATTAACAGAAATGTTCAGGGACCAAATGTTTATAATGAGGAAATGAGGTTTTTGAGATGGGGTATGGAATCTGAATTGCTTAGACATTGGCTCAAGTGTTTTTAACTGCCAAAATAATTACTAGAAAACGGAAATTTAAAACTTTAACCAGCTATAATTGAATTGTAACATTGTAAAGGAGGTAAAAGAAGGGCAGGTGGGATTTTTAGAAAAGGGAAAAAAAGTTACATAAAGGAATTTGTGGGAGCAACACATGCAGAGCTGTGTTTGAGGAGGAGGCAAGGTTTAGGGGAAAGCAAGAACTGAGCAATGTATGTAATGTTCCACTTTTCACTCTAACATTGCATAGTTGAGCATTGTGTGTAATGTTGGAGTGAATGAAAAGTGCTGAAAAGAAAGCATAAGTATACTAAACGACAGTAACAGTGGAAATGTTTGTTTTCTTTTGCATTAATGTATTAGGTTCATAGGTATATACTAGGCTAATGACAAAAAGGCCTTTCTAAGCCTAGCCATGCAGTCCAAACACATTGTGGCCCTTTGTATCATGAGAGTTTATTAGGAGTGGGAATGATAGGAACTTTATAGAGGTTGTATGGGAGGGGTGTTAATTTGGGTATTGCTGTCTGCCTGTGTCTATCGAACATGGGGGCCATACCTGAGGTGAATTTCTGATTTCCCATTAATTGGTCAGGGTTACACTTGGGGATAGACTCTGCTTCACATTGATGAGGAGCCTGTCAAGAGCATGGAGATCCTTTGAAACACATACCTGGCTTGCAGACATGTCTTATTTATGTCACAAGTAAAATCTGAATCCTTGGATCTAGTGGTCCTTATGCTCTTCACTTTGTGGATGTGCAAAAGGTCTACCAGAGCTGGATCTGAGGATGCTTTGTATACCAGGCATAGATCCCCTCTCAGTCACCATTAGGAGACAATAGATAGAGGGCTTTGATCCATGTAGGACAATGTGTTTGTACCTTGGATTCTCCTAGTAAGGAACCTTTGAGGGTAGTCCAGTTGTTACATATATTTAGTCAGGTACATGCTGAAAGGGCGATGTTATGTTGTCCTATCTTGACTTTGTTCTTGCTGGTTGGGTTCGGAGCCAATCCTTGGGTCTGACTCTGCTGCATACTTAAGCTTGAGAACTTCCACTGGCTCGAGGCTACATCCTATCCCAAAATGCCTAGCAGCTGTTCCCCACATCTTGTTTGCTGCTTGAAGCATCGGTATTTTCTTCGCTGGCTCAGGCTAGTACCTTTTATTATCTTTTTGTTACCTTTTTCTGATCTGCTGTTTTGATAAAAAAAAACTACTAGTTAGAGGTTGTTAATTTTTCTCCTTTCTGAGTGTTATTATTGGTGTAGTGTCTTCCCTAATTCGCGTGTTTTTCGGCTGTTTCTTCCCTCTTTTCTTTCAGGCCTTTCCCTTTTAAAGGATCCATTTAAATTAGAGGATTCCTTTTCTCTTTCAGCCTGTTTTTTCTTAGAGGGATCCTTTCTATCCCTTGGAGTCACCGTTTAAGTTAGAGGCATCTCCTCTGGTTTGAGAAGACTGTCAGACTTAGAGACGTCTCTTCCAACCTAGTTTTTCCCTCCTCGCTTAAAAAAAAAATTCTCTTACCTTTCTCTCCGCTTTGTGCGGCTGATTTTGTTGTCACATGACTTACTTATGTAGGTGTTTTTTTTGTTTAGCCTAACATAATATCCACTAAAGAAACAAAACAGTCTGGATTTAAAAGGTGCGATTCTTGCACCCAGAAAATGTCTTTAACGGGCGGACACAAGAGTTGAGTTTACTGTCTTGGGCCAGTCCATCTGCAGGACTCCTGCTCCATATGTCATGGTTTCAGTGCAAGGGCCATGCAGGAAAGAAAGAATAAACATTCTAAGAGGTTTACTGAAAGGGCCTTTTGAGACAACGATAGAAGGTAATTAGGCCTGTAAATCCGACAAACCAAAAAAGTCAGCTTCATCGGCTCCAGCTTCTGAGCCGTGAAGCAGCCATGAGAAACAAGTATCTTCAGAACCGAAGATTGTCTGTTCCGACAAACCTGATCTCCGCTCGGTTCCATCTGGATCCTCGGAACCATCGCAGAGCCACAAAAAGGAGTCTGTCACCAGCATTGGAGCTAGTACGCTTGGAGCCACAGTCTCCCTTACTACAGTTCTTGGCGGGTAGTCTCAAATCATCTACCCATTCCCCTTGGTCCTCCAGAAGTTTATCGGACAACAACATGGAGCGGGTGGTGAAGAGGTTACTGTGGACGCTGACCCTGGCTAAAATTCTTTCGAGCCCAGCCCATTAGAACGTGGAGCTGACCATTGAATCTCGGGTACCATCCATTCCTCCACCAACTCTGATGAGTCCGGAGCCAGAGTGTCAGGAAGTCGTTGTGCTGGAACCAGCTGAGCCAGTAATCACCCCCAATATCTCGGTTCCGACGGCTGCTCCAATCCCGTCAATGCTGTCTTCCATCGAGGGTTCTGGGAGCCGACACTCCCTAGCCAGCTCTGGGGAGGGGGGGGTCGAGACAGAATCTTGTCTGAGCCGACTCTCCCTCTCAGTGCTTCGGCACAGGAGAGTTTGGCGCCCACATCAGCCACAGAGCCATCCTCCTTGGTTCTGGGGAGATCTTCTGGTTCCTCAGGACTGGAGTCTCTCTTGGCCCGGGACCGCACTGCCTTCAAGGTGATGGAGTGTGCTCTCCACTGATTCTGCCTCCACCTTCAGGTCCAGCCACTCTTCCCCTTAAATGGCCATAGTCTACTTCTTCACCATCCCTCCATCACCCCCACAGTAGAGAGTCAGTGCCACAGGAACCCCCTCTTCCGACACCTCCCCGGAACATCCCCCCTGAGGAGGTCCCTTGAAAGAGACAGTGTAAGAGGAAATGCATAGACTCCCCTGAGTCTGTCACTTCTGATACCGATTTAGAGGACTTGGAAGCGTCCCCATGGTCGCCCTCTGAGGATGTTTCCTTCTCAAGCATCCTAGAGATTCGTAAACAGAGGGGTGGCTGGAAAACCCTCTCCCCTTCTGAGGATGAATCGGTATACCTGGAGACGTTTGGCTCTTACCCCTCCACCTCTTGGGTGTCTCCGCCTTTCGATCAGCTCCTGGCTGTGTTAAGTCAGAAGGCATGGGGTCTCCAGAGTCAGTGGAGCCTGTTCCGAGGAGGCCAAACAAATTCATTATGGCCCTGGAAGATGGACGGTATTTGACAAAGGGAGTTCCCGTAAATGCAATGGTGGTGGCGGCTGCCGCCAAGAAGGAGTTAGCTGAAACTTCTGCATCTGTCCATCCACCGAACAAGGAGTCTCGAATGATGGACAGATACGGGAAGCCTGTGATGTAGTCCAGTCTTGCCTACATTCTTACCCGTGGGGTTCAGCTCCGACTCGGCCATACTCTAGCTCGAAGTCTTCAGTTGGCTTGTGGCTAAGAGGTATCCCATGCTGCACTGCTCCCTTTCCCCAGATCTCGTTTGCTGCTCGTTACGCTCAGACGTGGTCTCGTTCTTGGCCATGGCTAAGTATAACTTTTCTTCTACTTTTTAGTAGTTTGTTGCTCCAAAAGCTATTTTCATAGCTAGTCTATGTTTTTTGATAAAAAAAAAAACTGTTTGTGTAGCCTGTTTGGCTTTTTGGTATCCCATTTGCATTCCTTCCCTTCTTATGGGCTAGGTCCGTTTCAGTTAGAGGACCTAGTCCTCCCTTCTAGGTGTATGTGTCCCAGTTTCCCTGTATGTGCTTGTTCCGGTGTTGCCCCGTCCCTTTGGGCTAGGGCCATTTAACTTAGAGGACCTAGTCCTTCCTTGTTTTGTTTGTCAGGGCCGTTTAAGTTAGAGGTCCTTTCTTCGCTGTGGTGTTTATTGTTCTATGACCGTTTAATTTAGAGGCATAGTTCCTGCGTTTTTCTGTTGTTGGTGTCGGGTTTGTCTTCTGATGTTGTGTGCAGTGTCATACCAATATGTCTAAGGTTACAAAAGAGCACAAGCCTTCGGGCTTCAAAAAATGTGATAAGTGTGGATATAGAATGTCTGTTATTGATGGGCACTCTGTCTGCGTGTATTGCTTGGGGGCTATCCACCTCCAAGAATCCTGTGTGTTCTGTCACGCCTTTAGCCCACGCGTTCTTCAAGAGAGGAAGAACAAACTGATTCTGAAGGGATTACTGAAACCCTCCGAAGAAGACTTGGAGAGGGCTTCCAGTTCTAAGTCCTCTCTCTCTAAAGCAGACAAGACCTCTAAATCAAAAAAACGCTCTCCGGGTCAGTCAGTTTTATCGGAGCCGCCAGAGAAAGTTGCCAAGTGTACTTTAGCTTTCTCTGCTCCATTGTCTTGGGGGCCAAAGGAAGTGGGTGAATTGACCGAGTCAACATCGGCTCCCAGTCTCTCGGAGCCAGTGACAGAGATGCTTGTTCGGAGCCGGTCTTCAGTTTCTAGACCGGTTTCTCCTTTTCCTTCTCATAAGTCTCCTTCTGTAGGGAGGTCCAGATCTCTGACCTTATCCTCTAGGTCCTCCAGGACTCTCTCAGATGAGGATGTGGATAGAGTAGTACAGAGACTGCTCCAATCACCGGTGTTGGCCAAATTGTTTTCGGCTCCAGCCCAATCTGCCCTGGAGCCTGTCACCCATCCATCCTCGTATGTTCCTCCTCCGAGCCTTTCTCAGCCTTCGGAGCCAGAGTTGTCAGTTCTGTCTGATGCCTTTACATTGGCTCCAGTAGTCCATCCTGGCATCTCGGTTCCGATCTCTGCTCTGACCCCGTCTGCGGGGTCCAGGGCTCATAGTTCCTCGGTCGACCCAAGGGAGAGGTCTCGGGTCGATCTTTGGCTCTGAGCCTCCCGCTCAGTGCTTCGGCACTGGTGAGCTTGGGCCCTGCCTCTGCCTCGGACCTTATCCCTTCGGCTCTGAGGGCTTCCACAGTTGGTCGTTCTTCAGAGCCGGGGGGAATCAGCTTTCGAGGTCATGTGGAGCGTGCTGGCCAGGTCCTCAGCTGCGTCTGATGACACAGACACTCTACCCCCTCCAGCACCGGTATCAGTTTCTTATCACCCTCTGTCCTTGGACAGCAGAGACCCAAGGCCTCAGGATACCTCCATGAGTGGTCCCCAACTTTCTGAGGTCTTTTCAGAGTGTTTGCCTGAGGAGCCCCTCAGAGAAAGTGTGTGCAAGAGGAAGCATATCGACTCCCAGGATGAGTCTATCACTTCTTACACCGACTTCGAGGAGTCAGAGGGGTCCCCCAAGTCGTCCTCTGAAGATATCTCTTTCTCAGATATCCTGGAGATCTTGAAGCAGAGAGGCGACTGGCCCTCCAAATCTCCCTCTGAGGAGGAGTCTGTATTCCTGAAGGCCTTTGGGTCGCAACCCTCCACCTCTTGGGTTTCTCCCCCGTTCAATGAACTCCTGGATATTGTTTGTCGAAGGGTGTGGGAAACCCCTGACACTGTGGAACCGGTCCCCAGGAGACCCAACAAGTTTCTGTCCTCCCCCACTGACAAGGAAGTTCTCACAAAGGGTGTTCCAGAAGATGCCATGGTGGTGGCAGCAGCCACCAAGAAGGAACTAGCTGAGGCTTCATCTACAGTCTAGGACCATGGGCCAGTATGGGAAGCGTATGTTTTCTTTAGCGGCCTGTACTCTGCGGTCGCTGAACTATTTGTCACATTTTACACAGCTCCAAAGAGATCTCCTAAAAGAGCTTGGAGAGTCTCTGCAGGGTAACGTTTCTGACGCAGTGGCCCAGAAGGTCAGTGCCCAGATGTCTACCCTAAATTCCATTACTAACTCCTCCATGAGGCTGATCTCGCATGCAGCCGACGGAGCGAGTAGGGCAGCGAGTTCAGGAGTCTCTCTTAGGAGGCACTCCTGTATGCGCCTGTGTAATTTCGCGGTCTACATTCATCAATGCCCCATTTTGACAGTTCATCGTTATTTGGAACCAAGGTGAAGGATACTCTCACTAGGTGTGAGCAGGAAGGAAAAACCCTGTCTGCCGTGGGAGTCCATTTTTCCATGCCTTCTAGACCTTATCCCAATGGCCAGAAGGGTGGGAAAATGTGGTTCAGAAAGCCACAGAGGTTTTTTCAAGATGCACAGAGCAGAGTGATTCCCCCTCCAGAGGCAGGGGAGGGGGTGGTAACTCGGGTAGACCCTGCCCTAGAGGCAGAAGAGGCCCACATAACCAGGGGACCATGATTCCTTTCGCGGTTCCTCCTACCAGTGCTCCTGATGGGAGACCCGACTGCGCTTCTCCAGTGCCAGTCGGGGGTCACATTTCGCTATACCCAGAAGCCAGGCAAGGCATCACCCAGGACGAGTGGGTATTAAAGATAATTTCCGGAGGATATCATATTCCCTTCTCTTCTCATCCCCTGCCAACCAAGAGAATCCCAGGTGCTCCACCCAGTCAGAGGGATTCCACAGCTTCAGAAGTTCAAAAGCTGCTAGCAAAAGGAGCCATCCAGCATGTCCACTCAGACCAGCTCTGATTAGGGACTTACTCAAGATTCGTTTTGGTGCCGAATAGAACAAGGGGACCTGAGACCCATTTTGGATCTCATCCACTTGAACCTCCATGTAAAAAAGTCCAAGTTCCGAATGGTCACTTTACAGTCTATTCTCCCATTGCTGGGGAAAGAAGTATGGAAGCACTCCATCGACCTCAAGGATGCTTACTTCCATATAAAGATGTACAGGGCATCCAGAAGTCATTTATGCTTCCAGCTGGGAGCCAAGTCATTTTCAGTTTCGAGCCCTGCCCTTTGGTCTCACCACAGCCCCCAGGGTGTTCACCAAATGTATGGCAGTGGTGACAGCTCACTTGAGACATCAGGGATTCCAAGTGTTTCCGTACCTAGACAACTGGCTCCTGTCTGCCACCACCAGGCATCTACTACTACAGATCAGGGATGCCACCATTGTGCTGTGTCAATGATTGGGTATCACACTAAACTGGGAAAAGTCTGCCTTGTTGCCCTTGCAGCGTGTCACCTTTATAAGTGCCGAGTTAGACACCGTGCTCATGAGGGCTTTCTTACCACAAGACAGAATTCAGGTTTTGCAACAGGTCTACGCGTTGCTTCCACTGAAAAAGGTAAAGGCAAAAATGGTTCTCAAATTGTTAGGGACAATGGCTGCCACAGTTATGCTGGTCCCTCTTGCAAGACTACACATGAGGCTCCTTCAGTGGCTGCTCTTTGCTCAGTGGTCCCTACAAAACCTTCCGCTTTCCCATCTTCTTATGATTACAGACAAGTGCAAGCAGTATCTACGCTGGTGGCTACAGACCAGCAATCTCAATGTGGGAAAGCCTTTCATTCCACCTCCTCCAGTTACGGTGACCACGGATGCCTCCCAGATTGGGTGGGGGGGCATTATCTTGGCAGGACAGTCCAAGGCACGTGGCAAGAGCACGAGATGCATTTGCATGTCAATGTCTTGGAGATGAGAGCAGCGCTATTAGTGTTACAAGCACTCCACAGCTTTCTTCCTCTTGGGCCGATTGCAATTCACTCGGACAACATATCAATGGTATGGTGTCTGAACAAATAGGGGAGAACCAAATCATATCCCCTTTGCAGAGAGGCTGTTTGAGTGTGGCAGTGGGCAGTGTCTTTCCAATGCTTTCTTGTGGCAACGCACATTCTGGCGAAGTCCAATGTGATCGCCAACAGGTTGAGCAGAGCTATTCTGATGCCTCGAGTGGTCCCTGAACAAGCAGATTTTCCGCAAATGAGGTCAGCCTTGCTGCGATCTATTTGCCAGTCCCCTCAATACCAAGTGCAGCAGCTGCTTCACACATCACCCCTCAGGGGGAGACACCCAGGGACGCTCTAGTTCACGACTGGCCCTCCGGTCTACTTTATGCCTTCCCTCCTATTCCTCTGATAGCAAAGGTTATTCAGCAAGCACAACTCTTGGGAAGCAGAATACTTCTGATTGCTCCACACTGGCCTCGTCAAATTTGGTTCCCCTTTCTCCATCCCTGTCTCATGGACAACCCCTGGATTCTGGACCCACAGCCAGACCTATTGACTCACATGTCAGCGCAGTTCCATCCCTCTCTTCAGACCCTCCGGTTGACAGCTTGGTTACTCCATTTCCATCACTAGTCAAGCATCTTCATTTTTCTCCGGAAGTAGTTCATATTCTGTCTTCTTCCCATAAGCCTTCGACTAGGAAGATTTATTCCAGTAAATGGAAAAGATTCTCCATCTGGGCTCATGAAAGGCAGACCCTTGCAGTGCACTAATTTCATCAGTTCTGGAATTTCTCTCCATGCTTTTCAGTCAGGGGTCAGCTGCCGCAACCATTAAAGTTCAGTTAGCGGCTATTTCCATCTTTCATGTCACTAATGAACCCAGTCTAATGGCGCATAGACATTGTAAGGCATTTCTAAAGGGCACTGTGATGCTTCGGCCCACAATCTTTGATCCCGGAATGCCATGGGACCTCAATTTTGTGCTACAGTGTCTCACTTCGTTTCCCGTTGAGCCTGCAGTTACTTGTGACTTGAAATATTTGTCATGGAAGACAACCTTTTTGGTAGCCATCACTTCAGCTAGGCGAGTCTGTGAGCTCCAAGCTTTGTCAGTTAGACCTCCTTACTTGGTATTTCACAAGGATAGGGTTTCCCTCAGATCAAATCCTTCCTTTATGCCAAAGGTTGCTTTGGTTATTAACATCAACCAGTCTATTGAGCTGCCTGTGTTTTTCCCAGAATTTTCTAATAAGGCAGAATTTAAATTCCACCAGCTAGATGTTCATAGACAATTGCATTTCTATTTACATAGAATGAAGGATATTGACATAGAACGAAGGATCTTAGGAAATCAGATCAGCTATTTGTCTTGTTTTCAGACAATAGACTTGGGTCTCCTGTTTCTAAAGTAACCTTATCCAGATGGATCTCTAGTTGTATTTCCTTCATTTATGCCTCATGCAGTAAGGAATTACCTTTTAAGGTGAAGGCTTATTCTACACGATCGATGTCTACCTCTACAGCATTTCAGGCCAGGATGTCTATGGATATTTGTGCTGCGGCTACATTGGCATCTCCTCACACCTTTATCAGTCACTACAAATTGGATTTGATATCCAGAGGCAGATCTTTTTTTGGTTCCACAGTGCTCAGGAGTATTTTCCACTGAGCCGCCCAAGGTTCAGGTGCTGGGGATGCTGTCCCACAGGTAAAAGTGTAGGCGAGATTGGACTACATAACATCAAGAAGTTATGTACTCACTATAACGTTCGATGTATGTAGTCCATCTCGCCTCGCATTCTTTCTTACCCTCCCACCTTCCCACTCCTGGAGGGCCTAGAGGTTCTGGTTTCAGTACTCCGTTTGTTGTTGGGCTGATTCTTCCTCTCTATGCGTTGTGTGTGTGGGGTGTGATTGCCTGAACTTGCGGCAAACAAGATCTGGGGAAAGGGAGCAGTGCAGCATGGGATACCTCTTAGCCACGAGCCAATTGAAGACTTCGAGCTAGAGTATGGCCGAGTCGGAGCCGCGGTTCGGCTCTGAACCCACGGGTAAGAATGTCGGACTACATACATCAAACATTATGGTGAGTACATAACTTTGTGTTCTCCTCAGTGGCCTTTACCCTATGGTCGATGAATTACTTATCACATTCTACTCGACTTCAGAGGGATCTCCTTAAAGAGCTAGGAGATGCCCTACAAGGTGCTGCAGCTCAGGATATGTCAGACAAGATAAATTCTCAGCTTGCAACCTTATTACGAACTCCTCCATGTGCCTCATCTCCTATGCGGCTGATGGAGTGAGCAGGGCAGCAGGCACAGGAATAGCTCTTGGGAGACATTCCTGGATGTGCCTTTGCGAGTTTGCTGAACCCTTCAAGTCTTCCTTTATTGACACCCCATTTGATGTCTCGCCCCTGTTCAGGCTGAAAGTAAAGGAGACTTTCAACAGGAGCGAGCAAGATGGCAAGACTCTGCCATAGGAGTGCATTTCTTTGCCCCTATTAGACCTTATCCCAAAGGTCAGAAGAGTGGAAAAATGTGGTTCCGAAAGTCCAAAGAAGCCTTGTCATATGCTCATGGTGATGTTTCCCTCAGGAGCAGAGGGGGAAATAACAATGGAAGACGCCGTCCACGCAGCCAAGGGGGTTCGCAGAACTAGGGCGACAAATACTTTCTCCAGTTGGCTTTCCTGAAAGGAGGCACGCCTGTCCACCTCTGGAGGCAGTTGGGGGAAGACCATCACTGTACCCTGAAGCTTGGCTACAGTTGACTCAAGTAAATGGGTACAGTCCATTATATCCAGGGGATATAACATTCCTTTCCACTGTCTACCCCACCCATCAAAGTCCATCCCAGACATTCCACCCTGTCAAAGGGATCAAGCAACCGTAGAAATTCAAAGGTTGCTAGAAAAGGATTCATCCAAGAAGTCCCCACAGACCAAATTGGATCCGAAATTTACTCAAGGTTCTTTTTAGTTCCAAAAGGACAGGGGACTGGAGATGAATATTGGATCTCAGTAGACCCAACAAGTCAATAAAGAAAGTGAAGTTCCGGATGGTAACACTGCAGTCTATACTCCCTTTTCTGGGACAAGACAATTGGATGTGCTCCGTAGATCTTCAGGATGCGTACTACCATAAAAAGATGGACAGACGATCCAGAAGATATCTACACTTCCAGCTGGGAGGGAGTCGGTCGTTAACAGTTCAGAGGTCTGCCCTTTGGTCTTGCTACAGCCCTTAGAGTGTTTTTACAAATGCATGGCAGTAGTTACGGCTCACCCGAGACGTCAAGGATTCCAGGTGTTTCCATACTTAGACAACTGGCTCCTGACAGCCACCACCAAGCATCTACTCATCGGAGCAAGAGACGCCACCATCCATCGCTGCTCAGACCTGGGAATTACTATAAATGTAGAAAAATCTGCCTTGTTGCCATCACAGCGTATTGACTAACAGGACCCTGCAATCACCTACACAAGAGACTCTGCCCTCTTGGAAGACCAGCATTTGTGTCAACTAAGCCCCAACCCTGCTATCTTCGGTGGTTTCATACAAAAGAGACTGTAAAATTGACTAACAGGACCCTGCAATCACCTACACAAGAGACTCTGCCCTCTTGGAAGACCAGCATTTGTCTCAACTAAGCCCCAACCCTGCTATCTTCGGTGGTTTCATACAAAAGAGACTGTAAAATTGACTAACAGGACCCTGCAATCACCTACACAAGAGACTCTGCCCTCTTGGAAGACCAGCATTTGTGTCAACTAAGCCCCAACCCTGCTATCTTCGGTGGTTTCGTACAAAAGAGACTGTAAAATTGACTAACAGGACCCTGCAATCACCTACACAAGAGACTCTGCCCTCTTGGAAGACCAGCATTTGTGTCAACTAAGCCCCAACCCTGCTATCTTCGGTGGTTTCATACAAAAGAGACTGTAAAAGTATGTTACTTATACATGTTTAAATACAAATCTTCTGACCTGAGTATCTTACTCTAGCTACCTGCCCAGGACTGCCAGCAGCCAACAGCCCTAGTTCTTAACTCTATACTTCTCCAGACCTTTATCTATTACACCCCCATAGTCACCAGTGTAAACATCCTCTCTTTTTCCCCTAACACTTCTTTTCCCTTGCTTTTTTTTTCCTCATTTACCCCTTTCTTACCTGCATAACCCTAATTTATACCTGCCGGCCACTAGGTGGCATCCTTCTATGACTTGGTTTACTGCCTATTTACTTACTCCTTTACTCTTCAGTACCTTTGTCTTGTACCTGGATCTCCTAGCTCTTAACTGCTCTTTTCTTTCTCTCTGGCCCCTGCCATATCTCTTTTCTATTTTACTTTTCTGCTACAAACCTGCTCTTTACCACACCTTACATTTATTACATTCACAATACCTGCTACAAATTTACCTGCTTGTTTCTCCACCTTACTGATTGTCTTCTCTGTACATCTACAACTCTGTTGTGTCTTGCCTCTACATTTCTTACACTTCCCTTGTGGCTCTTTACCCTAACTACATCCTCCCCCTCTTCCCACACTATTACCTCACCTACGCCCACATCTCCATACTCCACCTACTTTATCAGGCCACCCCCTCCCAGTTAGTTATCTCTCTCCCTTATCCATATTTCCCGCCTAATACTCATACCTATGCTCTTCCCCCACTCCCTCCCCTAGTTTCTTAGCGTTCTTATAAATATATCCCCATTTCCCTGGACGCCATCTTTCTTCCCAACACGCTGCTTGGCTGCTACACGTCCCGAACCTGGTGCTGGACGGTTACTCAGAGTAAGCGTTTTTGTTAGCTCAGTGTGTTATGTTTTACTTCTGTATTTAACTTTTAATGAAAACGTGTGGTTCTTATTCCACGCATCCAAGAGTAGTGTAATAGCGAAGCTCTTTTTATATACTGTGTATGTATGCCTGAATTAGGGCGTTTCAATGGTTAAGACTTTTCTAGCTATTAGTCCCTATCTAGCACTGTTAAATTGTTATACTAGCCTTGTGAAATTGTTACGTTACTGCTTGTGACTACTCACTGTTGGTCTTTATGCTGTATTTTGTGGTCGTTTTTGAAGAGTGATTTTATACTTGAACTGTGGGAAGGCTTATTTGCTGCGCAATTGATTAGATCAGTTTGGCTTAGGAGACGTCCTTCTTACTCTCTATAATGAATGCATGCTAGAGAGATTATAGTGCAGACTAACTGGTTGGGCATTTGCTAGTACTACTCCCATATTAAATATTGGCTCACCGTAACAACTGTCCCTTCATAGCTTATTAGCACCAGACTATAAGCGATAACATTGTATGAGGATTACAGTGTCTTACCGCATACCTGGTCAGTTTTTAGCGCTATCCCTCTTTAAGCGCCTTGTTTTAGCTACTGTTTTCTACCCCAATTGACTTGTTTTTTTTTTCGGGAATGTAATTGTGGGTACCTGGTATCACAATACATGAATGTAAGCTTGACTGAGCAGCGCTATTTCTCACATGGCGTCTCTGTATCATAGCGCCTTTGCATGCTATTAAGCTCAGAAACCTCTCTAATGAATACCTTATGTTATTCTAATTCCCAAGATAGAGTTTTAAATAATTTAAAAGCCTTATCTGATATCAGCGCATAACGCAACAGCTTTGGGCTTGTCCTGTATCACCCTTGATTGGATCGATACAAGTGTGGTGCGACACATAGTATTTCTTTTTAAATTTAAACTAATTTGCTCCGAGAGTTATGAAGACATAGTCGCATTTTCTAACCTGTAACTATGAAACGTTTGCTACTTCTTAATATAAGCCAAGTTTGTTTCAAGTGACTGCTTCCACTGGCATGTAAATACCTTTGACTGTGGAACGCTTCCACTTAAGCAACCCCTCACTATCTGTCCACCCGTTGAAACCTATTATTTTAGTCTGTATTTCTGTAGTAGCGTATTATATGTTATTGCCTATCTTATTTTATCAATGTTAATTTGATAGCAATATCCTGTCTTACTGTAGTTGTTATAATTTAGAATTTAGTTAGTATCTTTTTCTAGTGCAAGCTAATTACTATGGTCTTAATTCTACAGTAGTGTATTATTTGTTACTAACTATTATACCCTTTAAATGGCATTTTGACTGCAATAACCTTTCACACTGGTGTTCTTATAATTTAATATGTATATTTAGTATCTGCTTTTCTAGATGAGAATGTTACTATAAGTACAAACGTGTTTAATGCTCACCTGGTTGTTATAAAGCTGCTAGAAATGTATAATTGCTCTCTAATATTTTTCTCCATTTTTGCCTTCTATCTTCCTCTCTCTCCCTGCTATTTCTACTAGTTGACTAACAGGACCCTGCAATCACCTACACAAGAGACTCGGCCCTCTTGGAAGACCAGCATTTGTGTCAACTAAGCCCCAACCCTGCTATCTTCGGTGGTTTCATACAAAAGAGACTGTAAAAATATGTTACTTATACATGTTTAAATACAAATCTTCTGACCTGAGTATCTTACTCTAGCTACCTGCCCAGGACTGCCAGCAGCCAACAGCCCTAGTTCTTAACTCTATACTTCTCCAGACCTTTATCTATTACACCCCCATAGTCAGCAGTGTAAACATCCTCTCTTTTTCCCCTAACACTTCTTTTCCCTTAATTTTTTCCCCCATTTACCCCTTTCTTACCTGCATAACCCTAATTTATACCTGCTGGCCACTAGGTGGCATCCTTCTATGACTTGGTTTACTGCCTATTTACTTACTCCTTTACTCTTCAGTACCTTTGTCTTGTACCTGGATCTCCTAGCTCTTAACTGCTCTTTTCTTTCTCTCTGGCCCCTGCCATATCTCTCTTCTATTTTACTTTTCTGCTACAAACCTGCTCTTTACCACACCTTACATTTATTACATTCACAATACCTGCTACAAATTTACCTGCTTGTTTCTCCACCTTACTGATTGTCTTCTCTGTACATCTACAACTCTGTTGTGTCTTCCCGCTCCGTTCGCCCTTCGGGCTCACTCCGCTCCCCTCCCTGCAACCTCTACATTTATCCCCACATAGACACACCCCTCCCCTCTTCAGAACCAATCACAACCACTTCCTGTCCCCACCCCCTCTTGATCCTGTCCCTACCCCATCCATAATACTCTCCTCCCTCCCCCTTCCTCTTTACTCTCTAGACCATATCTTCTCAAACCACTCACTCCAATTCTAATTAACATGCCTAACCATTACTACCCTCTACTACTACTAGCTCTTCTAACTACTCTCACCTCTACCTATCTATCAACCTCCTACGAACATCCCTTACCCTCAACTCTTACCATCCCACGTAAACATACATTATCTACTCCCCCTACTACATCCAAAAACTATCTCAGTGCCATCTACAAAACCTCATATCTCCAACCTAAATATCACCGTCTCTCCCACACTAAATACTTTATTCATAACCATAAAAAACATGATATTTACTACTGCAAACCCCCTCAATTTTATAACCTTATATTAATTTGCTCATTGATAGATGGAGACATACACCCCAACCCCGGCCCTGTCCCATCCTCACTACCAACTAACTCACAACCAGTTAATACAAAGCCAGCAGTATCAACTAAACCCCCAAAATCACTCTCTATTGCCCATCTAAACATACGTAGCATTTGTAATAAAATTCCACTAATCCATGCTCTTCTAGATGTCCAACAGTTTAACATTCTCTGTCTAACTGAAACATGGCTCAAACCTTCAATAAAAGATAATGAAATAGTCCCCCCTGGCTACAATATCATCAGACAAGACCGTTTAAACAAAAAAGGTGGCGGCGTAGCTATATTTTATAAAGCCGGATTGCAAATAAGTAAAACAAATCATACCCTCCCAACTGACACTAATGTTGAAATTATTATTTCAAAACTTCAACTCAACCCTCACAAAACTATTAATATTATCTGTACCTATATTCCCCCTGGCAAAAATCTTACCATATTAGAAGACCTACTAAACTGGCTTTCACTTAACCTCCTACAGGAAACTATACTCCTAGGAGACTTTAATATTGACTGGAACTTATGTAATCATGCTAATCCATCTAACCTTATTAACCTCCATGGCTTCACACAAAACATAACCTCCCCAACAAGAACAAACAAATGTAATAATAGAGACACCATACTTGACTGGATCTTAACAAATAGTCCCCAGGAAAAATATACAACAGGAACCCTCCCAGATGACCTCAGCGATCACTCCCTAACCTATATTATCAGGCATAAAACTAGTTTTTCTATCCCAACCCAAGTTCGATTCTCCCATAGTAAAAAATATTTTGACCCCAATCTGTTTCAGAATGAACTTATGCAAGTTAACTGGTCACCTCTTAAAACTCTCCCCATTTCAATAATACTTTTCTTAACATACTTGAACACCATGCCCCCTTGCGTTCAATACGAATGAAAGCTAAGACAGCCAAATGGCTCTCAAACACAACTAGACAACTAATACTTTATAGAAATAAAGCCTGGACTAAATGGCGAACCACTAAAAACATAACTGATCATCTCACTTTTAAACAAAAAAGAAATATGACAAAACAAGCCATCCTAAAAGATAAAAGAAACTTCTATACTCAACTACAACAATCTTCCCTTCACCAACCACATAAATTTTGGACCGCTATTAACACACTGCTATCCCCTGCCAAAGCTGTCACACCTAATCCACTAGGCTCTAACCCTGACTCGCCTTTACAAACAGCTAATGCCTTTAATACCTTCTTTACTTCAGCTATACTAAAACTAGCTAACCAACAAAACCCTGATACCTCCAAAATATTAACCCCTAACTCCACCCCCCCATTTCATCTTAAACCTATACCCACCTCCTATATATTGTCCTTACTTCAAAAACTTAAACCAACAACCCCCTCAGCTGACAAATTACCAGCAGAATACCTCCAACTAAGTGCAAAAGCTATAGCCTACCCCATCTCTGTTTTGATTAATAGGACCTTAAAGGAAAGTATTATCCCCTCAGTATGGAAAATCTCACATATTATCCCCCTTTTCAAAGGAGGTGACTCTACGGAGTATTCTAACTTCCGCCCCATAGCTTTACTATCCCCTCTTGCAAAAATAATGGAGAAATGCATCCACAAACAGTTACTTAACCACCTACTAAACTTCAATCTCCTAGCTAACTGCCAACATGGCTTTCGACCATGCCACAGTACTACCACAGCCTTACTATCCTTCATAGACTCTATAAACAAAAATCGCAACAATAATACTCCCTCTTCAGCATTCTTTGTTGACCTGTCAAAAGCCTTTGACATGGTTAATCACCAACTCCTCTTACATCGTTTAAAATCCCTCTCTCTGGACAATCTTGCATTAAGCTGGTTCACATCCTATCTCGAAAATCGCAAACAGGCAGTTCTCTGGGACAACCATCTCTCTGATCTTCTCCCCACCTCTATAGGAGTGCCTCAGGGCTCCATCTTAGGTCCTCTTCTGTTTTCCATTTTTATAAATGACCTTCATCTATCCACACCTCTCTCTACCTGTATTCAATATGCAGATGACACTACCATCACTTGCTCTGCCTCAACTCAGACTGAACTTCACTCCCTCACACAAAAAACCTTCAACACCATAGAGCAATGGTTTGCTAATCGTTGTCTCCTCCTCAACCCCAAGAAAACCAAACTTCTCATCTTTCCACCCACACACCTGTCTCCCTCTATGGATTTCACACACACATCCAATAATGGCACCCTCATCACTCCAGACCAAACAACCAAACTCTTGGGTATTACTATTGACAACCAACTAAAATTTGACTTTCACATTAACTCAACAATAAAAACAACTAACAGAAAACTAGGTTCTCTCTACAGAATCAAATCTTGCTTAACTCCTGAAGCCAGATCTAATATAGCCAGAACCCACTTAATCTCTACCCTATTATATGCTTCCCCCATATACACTAATCTTTCTAAGTATAATCTCAATAAACTAGCCACATCATACAACAACATTGCCAGATTTGCTACAGCCTCTCCATATAGGACTCACCATTGCTTGAATCTCACAAAACTAGGTTGGCTGGAACTACCCCACCTTATACAATACTATCAACTTACAATTGCCCACAAAGCCCTTCATCACCTAGAGAACACACCTATGCTCTCCACCCTTATAAAACCCTATAACAATTTGAAGAACCTTCGCTCCTCTAACAAAATACTGATTCAAACTTCTCTATCAAATAACATAGCAGGTGACTCCACATTTTCCAACTCAGTTGGCAAAATTTGGAATCAACTACCACCAGACCTCACATCCCTGACCTCAATTCCACTATTTAAAAACAAACTCAAAATCTTCCTAACCAACCACTGGCTAATGCTCTTGCTATAACCCTGGCTAACTTCTTTCTTTTTTCCCTCCTTCCTTTCTTCTGACCTCCCTCTCCTTCTCATCCTAACTCTAGTATACCACTACTTCCACTTCTTAATTATTCCTATCTCTCTCTCTATTAATAGACATAAATCTAATTTTACTTCTCACGTATAATGTAGTAATACTGTAACTAAGTAAAATATCTAATCTTATTTACCTGCTAAGTTTCATATTTTACTCTTGTGTCTATACATTCTGGAAGAAATTTAAAGCAAATGTTTTCTTTTTATTGCATAATTCTGTATATTTTTTAACTTGTTAAGTAGTAGTTAGCGGAGCTTTTCTCCTCGGGCCTCCACTGAAAATGGACATGTATCCAGTTGGACTAGCCCGGTTAACAAATGTAAAATAAAATAAATAAATAATAAAATAAAAACACAAATGACATGGTAGCAAAATTGCCTCGAGAGAATACAAATGCTATGCAGTCAAGTGTCTATCCTGCTCAAGAAGAGAAAGGTACAAGCAAAATTTGGCCTCGTGCCGTACTGCGGGGGATAATTCAGGAAGCCTGGCTAAGATTGGAAGTGGAGTAACCAATCTGTCAGCTTGTGGCTCAGAAGAGCAGGGTGGAGCATTCCTGACTGATGCGTCAGGAGATTCGGCGATAACACTAGTCCCGCTGGCACGTCTACACATGCAGATATTACAGTGGCTACTCTTCGCCCAATGGTCCATGCAGGAGTTACCCATGTCACACAAGATTCTGATTACGGATGCTTGCAAGAGGGATCTACGGTGGCTTCAGTCCACTCAAGCAACGATAGGCAGACCGTTTGTATTCCCAAGCCTGTAGCTACAGTGACCACGGACACGTCTCAGGGTGGGAGGGGCATTATCTGGGACAGGCTGTCCAAGGGGTTTGGGAAGATCACGAGTACCACTTGCACATCAGTGTCCTAGAGATGAGGGCAGTGCTTCTGGCGTTGCGAGCATTCCAGAGCTCTCTTCCCATAGGGACTATTGAGATTCAAACAGACAATATGTCGGTGGTATGGTACATCAACAAACGGGGGGAACCAGATCCTATCCCCAACGTCGAGAGGCCCAGAGAGTTTGGCAATGGGCAATTTCTTCTCATCTCTTTCTGACACAGATGCACATCCCGGGGTAATCCGACATAATAGCAGACAGACTAAGCAGAGCAATTCTCATGTGTCACGAGTGGTCCTGAATCAGGAAGTTGCGGCTCAAATCTTTTGCAAATGGGGCCAGCCTTGCTGCGACCTTTTTGCCACTCCCTTCAATGCCAAATGCAGCAACTGTTTTGCCCTCATTTCCCCTCTGGGAGAATCACCCAGGAATGCACTCATTCACTATTGGCCTCTGGGACCTCTTTATGCCTTTCCCCCCATTCCCATTAGTTTCAAAGGTTATTCAGAAAGCCAGGTTGTTGAGTCGCAGGATAATTCTTATTGCTCCTTACTGGCCTCGTCAGATATGGCTCCTCTTTCTTTGCTCCACCTTCAAGAGGAGCCGTGGATCCTGGACCCAGTGCCGGATCTTTTGATGCGTCATTCAGGAATGCTCCACCCTGCTCTTCAGAGCCTCAAGCTGACAGCTTGGTTACTCCACTTCCAATCTTAGCCAGGCTTCCTGAATTATCCCCCACAGTATAACACATTTTGGTTTCCTTGCACAAGATGACTAGGAAGCTGTATGCAAGTAAGTGGAAGAGGTTCTCTTGTTGGGCAGACAAAAGGCACATCAATCCTTTTACAGCCCCTATTAATTTTGGAATTTCTAATGGAAATCTTTAATGAAGGGGCAGCGGCAGCTACAATAGAGTACAGTTAACCATCATGTGGGAGACATCGGATCTAATGTAATGTCCCACAGGTTATAGAAAGCCTTCCTCAGGGGTGCATTTCTGTTAAGACCACCCTTAAGAGAACCTCCTCCTCCACGGGACCTAAATTTAGTATTATCATCCTTGATTCTACCGCCCTTCGAACCAGCATCCTCTTGTTCACTAAAACTTTTATCTTGGAAAACAGTCTCAACAGCCATTACTTCCGCTAGGAAGGTCTCAGAATTGCAAGCTCTGTTTATCTGCCCTCCATATTTGATTTTTCACAAAGGCAGTTTCCTTCAGAACATATCCTTCCTTTTTACCAAAAGTCTGTTCTGAAGCTAATTTCAACCAATCTATTGAATTTACCTGTATGTTTTCCTAATTATGGTAAGGCAAAATACAAGCTCCACCAATTGGATGTGCATAGACAGTTACGGTTTTATTTGTATAGGACCAAAGAATTTAGAAAGTCAGACCACTTGTTTGTTTCCTATTCAGAGAATAAAAGAGGCATGGTGGTTTCAAAAGTTAGCTTGTCTAAATGGCTTATTGAGACCATCACCTATGTCTATAACTCTCACAATAAAGAACCGCCAGGAAAAATTAAAGGACATTCTATTAGAGCGATGTCAACTTCCATTGCCTTTCAGTCTAAACTTCCAATGGATTCAATTTGTGCTGCTGCTACATGGGTCATTCCTCACACCTTTATCACTCATTGCAAACTAGTTGTTGCCTCCCGGAACAGGGCATCCTTTGGTTCCCTGTTCCGAAGAGCTTATTCCATTGAGCCACCCAAGAAAGAAGGTGCTGGGGACGCTGTCCCAACCAGCAAGAATGAGGACGAGGTAGGACAACATAACATAAAGAAGTTATGTACTCAATAACATTCCATGTTTGTTGTCCAGAATCTTGCCTTTATTCTTGCATACCACCCATCCATCACCCTTTCCTGGAGGACATAGAGGAGATTATAGATTGGCAACATGGGATCTAATTCCCTTCTTGCCTATTAGCATACTTTAGTGATTAGTTTCTCAAACGAGATCTGGGGAACAGCTGTTAGGCATCTTGGGAGAAGATGTAGCCTCGAGCCAGTGGAAGTTCTCTAGCTTTAGTGTGTGGCCGAGTCGGAGCTGAGGATCGGCTCCGAACCCAACCAGCAAGAATGAAGGTGAGATTCTGGACAACAAACATGGAACGTTATGGTGAGTACATAACCTTTTTTTATACTCGGTGGTTCTGATAAGGGCCAAATAAAGTGACACTGACTTTCTTGATGCCTTGCACTTGTAGGTTTGGCAACATAGAATGATTTTCTTATTACCTTGATCACACATTGGTCAAAGGCCAGCTTACTGTCTATAAATTTTCCCAGATCTCTATGACTACCAGATCAACTCTTAGGGGTGTTTTATTGATTGAATAATTGGCTTGGGTGGGGGGTTTCCCAAAAGGCACTGTAATGAATTTCTTGGCATTGAGTTTTAGCCTGCGACTTTGGCACGAGTTATTTGTCTGTTTTGAACCCTCCTGTAAGGTGTTTGTGTCATGGGGAGGATCTGTGATGGCTCCCGATTTTCAGTCCTCTGTGACCCTGGTCAGCCAAATGTCCTTGGCATTAGCCTTTACCTCTGAGAAGTAGATGCCAAATAGGAGCGGTCCCAGCACTGAGCCCTGAGGGTACCCTGTTAGTGACTGTTCTTAGTGTAGGTGTTTTCACCAATCCTGACTTCCTGGGTTCTGCTCGAGTCTGCTGGCAATCCAGAAAATTAGGGGTTTATGCCCAGTTTAGTGAGTTTGTCAACTATACCCAATTAAGGTGTTGTATCAAATGGTTTCAGGTTCAGATAGGTGGTATGCACTGTTTCCACTCATCCATTGCCTTGGTGACCTTCTCAAAGATGTCCACCAGGTTTGGTAGGCATGTCCTTCCCTTGATAAAGTCAGACTGGGTTGGGCTCAGTGTCTAAAGGTTGCCTGTGTCTTAGCTGATCGTTTTCCTGATAATTCATTCCATGGCTTTGCATATCAGACTAGGCAGACTAATAGGTCTGTAGTTTCCTGGGCTGGTTAATTGCCCACCCTTGTGAATTGGGATAACCATTGTAGTCCCCCATTCTCATGGTACAAAGCCTGTTTTGAGGCTGCTGTTAAAAAGTGACTTAATTGACCCTGATAGGTCATGTTTCAAGCTAATTAAATGGCATCCTGAGATGTTGTCTGGCCCTATTGAGGCTGTGATTTGGCCTTAGTGAGCACCACCAGGACCTGTTATGTGCTAATAGTTACCTACTAGCATAAACTATTAAGTATTAGTTATTTCATGGGGGTAGGTGGGGGGGGGAGTGTAGTTGCAGTTTGAACTGAATTTGTCAGACAGCAAATTCTCTATGCCACTCTAAGTGAAGGTGGCACAATTGACCACCAGGTTCGGCACACTGGTGTGTGCTGCCTTTTCAGGATCATAGGAAGTTACTAGGCTAATGGCTCTAGGGCCCTTACAAGCTTAGCCAAGCTACCTTTGTTTCCACAATCAGCACCTGCTGCGTCTGTCTGAGAGATGCAGTTTGAACCCCTGGGGTAAATTTACAGTTGCCCATTCAATCTCCCAGATTGCGTTTGAAGAGGACCAATGAGATGCTGTGTTTGCCATGAACTGTGAGTTTGTTCCAAAGGTGTGGTAACCTCTGGGAGAGAAATCTGTCCTTCCAGCAGGTTCTGTTAATGTTACATACCAGGTTAAAGTCTTTAGAATGAGTAACCCGCGTGCTGTTTGACTTGCGGATAAGCCGCATTTCCAATAAAGCAGAGTCAGAGATTATCCTATACACAAGGCATATATGGTCTCTGATTAATCTGTATGAAACAGAATAAAGTGACAGTGATTTCAGTCAGTCCACATAGGACAAATGCTGAAGAGTTGATTTTTTTCTTGTTAGGAACCTTTGTAGTCTCTCCAGTTGTTGCAGGTACTTTGGAGAAATAGATTCCGAGCAGTAGAGGTCCCAGAACTGATCCCTGTGGAACACCACTGGTTACGGGTCTGCTGTTGGAGGTGGATTCCCCTATTTTGACTGTATGAGTTCTGTCAGTGAGCCAGTTTGCGACCCACCTGACGATATAAGGGGTTGATACCTAGCTGGATGAGTTTATCAATGATGTCTGAGTGGGGTATAGTGTCAAAAGCCTTGGCTAAGTCTCAGTAGGCTGTTTGCACAGATTTCCCTTCATCCAGGGCCTTGGTGACTGTCTCAAAGAAGTCCACCAGATTTAACAGGCATAATCTCTGTTTGACAAATCCAAACTGAGTAGGGTCAAGTGTTTGGAGATTGCATAAATCTTTGTTTATAAGGTCCGTGATGATTCGCTCCATGGCCTTGCATATAAGGCTAGTCAGGCTAATAGGTTTGCAGTTCTGGGAGTCAGTGGAAGCACCACCTTTGTGCAAGGGGATAGTGGTCGATCTGATGTTGGTCTTCATTCATTCCTTACTGATGGGGATGTCAGTTCCATCCTCAGAATCGAGGTGGCCGTTATAACAAGCTCGCGCCAGCCAAAAAAAACTCTCAAGCTAAGCTTTACCCATGGTGTCCCTCTCAGCATTGCCTCAGATCTTGTTTGCCGCATATTGAAAGATGTGTCAGGCCAGCTCTCAGCTAAGTCCATATTAATTTTTTTTTCAATGCTTAAACCTTTTCTTGGTTTTCTTTTGCATATTTAAATAATCTGTTGATGTTCATTGTGTTACCCTGCTGCAGTCATCACACTTGGGTTATCCTGCCATCAGGCAGTCCCGCAGTCGGCCTGAGTTCCAAAGTCTTGGTCTGGTGTCGGTTGCCGTCGCTTCTTCCCTGACATCAGTGTGACAGGGGTGTATAATAGGCATCCAACGCCATTTTCTTCAGTCTTTCTTGCCGCGCAGTGCTCGAAGCAGAAGCAGTTCGCAAGTGCCGGTCGGCCGACACCTGAGATTTTCAATTCGAATTTCAGTCCGAAGTCTTCATAAAGCTAAGTACCCCGTTGGAGGACCTTTTCTTGCCTCAGTCCGATGTCAGAAAAAGTTAACAATTGCATTTCTTGTGGGAAGCAAATACCTCATAAGGACTTCCATTCCTATTGTATTCCTTGCCTAGGCCCAGACCACAACGTTACTGGTTGTCGTTTTTGTGCCAGGTTCAATAAACGTACTATCAAGCATCGTTTTGATTTTGCTCTACATTATTTCGGTAGGAAATTTAATTATACCATGCCATCGGAGCTTCCGACGACCAGCATGCATAAAAAATGCAAAGATAAGGACAGGCAGCCTAGAACCAAACCAGACTCCGAGGCTTCTGCTGGGCCTGTCTCCGGTTTTCAGTGAGGCGCCTATGCAGCCCCTGACGACCGCAGAATTGGAACCCCAGACATCTTCGGATTCTCTTACGGAGAGTACTAGGCCTACGCAGCCATCTACATTAGGCCCTACCGACTCCATAGAAGGAGAACCCGGTGCAGTGCAAGCACCTTCGGCTGCAGAAGGTGTCTTCAGACCGACTATGTTACTACTTGGATAAAACTAAGGCTTTCAGAAAATCTGACCAGCTCTTTGTAGCCTATGCTACGGCATCACAAGGAAAAGTTATCTCAAAACAGACCATTTCAAAATGGATAGGACATTGCATACATTTCTGCTACACTCTTCATGTAAAACCGGTTCCTTCTAGCATTAGGTCCCACTCTACCAGGGCTGCAGCTACATCTACAGCCTTTCTCAGGGGGGTACCAACCAAGGATATTCTGGAAGCTGCAACTTGGAATTCAGTACACACCTTCACCAGACAACTATCACTTACCTTTATACCCTAAGTCTAGAGCTGGCTTTGCCACTGCAGTTTTGCAGGGCCTACTAGCTTCTTCAAACCCGGTCTAATTCCTCCACCCATATTTAGCTTTGGAATTCAACCCAAGTGGTGATGACTGCAGCAGGGTAACATGATGAACATAGTACAGTTTTGTACCTACCATAAATGTAGATGTTCGAGTGTTCACCCTGCTGCATTCCAGGTTACCCTCCCTCCAACCCCTCTGACCTAGCCGAACCTTTCTATCTGATAACAACCTTTGTGGTGTATTTGCTTATAGATGAAGGTATACTTTGTATGTTCTTACATTTTTTATTGGCAAAATGTAGTGACCTCCTGTTGGAGGGCACCTGACATCTGGGGCAAGAAAAACTGAAGAAAATGGCATCGGATGCCTATTATATACCCCTGTCGCACTGACGTCAGGGAAGAAGCGATGGCAACCGACGCCAGACCAAGACTTTGGAACTCGGGCCGACTGCGGGACCGCCTGACAGCAGGATAACACAAGTGTGATGACTGCAGCAGGGTGAACACTCGAACATCTACATTTATGGTAGGTACAAAACTGTACTTTAATCGCATAGTATTTGCTTATCTGCACAAGTGTCATACTATTGCTGGTGCAGGCCTTCCCGTACCTCTGAGGTAATTCCCAATACCCATTGTTGGTATTCTCTTTATCCCTTTAACTGTTAAAAAAAAAAAAAAAAAAAAAATACTCTTTCTTTGTGTGAGTGTGACTTACTGTCGTATTCCTTGTTGTTTAAACTGTATTTTTGGCGAATATTATTACAAATATGTCTGAGAAAAAAGGAACAACTGGTTTTAAATGCTGTGATCAGTGCTACAGGAAAATGCTGAATGTGGATAACCATTTGTCCTGTGTATATTGTCTCTGGGTGCCATACCTGTTTTGTGAGACCCCTTTGTGAGATGTGTAAGGGATTTAGCTTCCGCACTTTGGCTGAATGGAAAAAAAAAATGATGCTTAAGGGTCTTCTGAAATCTCCTTTTTCGGAGGCTATATCTGAGTCGGCGGGCTCAACCCCTCCCAAGAAGGGACATAAAAAGAGGAATAAATCCATACCCTCCTCTCCTCATGTCAGTGAATCTAAATCTATGAAACTGAAAGCAAAATTTCTAAATTGACACCAACAGCCTCAGCACCCAGCAATCAAACCCTCTCCATGGCGCTATCTTTGGTTCCTGGACCTCAGCAGCCGGCTATGGTACTGTCGTCAGCACCCATGGGGCAAGCACGGACTACGACACCGATTGTGATTACAGTACCGATCTCCCTTTCGGCACCAAAAATAGCTCTTCACTTCCGGTCACTTCCCCCCTACCTATACAACATACTGGTCCTTTGACCACGGTGCCGAAAGGTGAAATATCCCACTCCTCTAGGAGCCTTTTGGAACTGGACGTTGGGAGGCTAGTGGATCAGCTCCTGGCGGCCAGAAGAATCCCAACTCCTCCTAATCCTCCCTCCCACCGGGAGCCGAGGAATTGTCTCCACAGACTCCAACATATATTCCTCCGTCAACCTCCTTGGAGGTATCTGAGCCCTCGACACCTACTCCAACCCCAGTTCCAGCTTCTTTGGTTCCACTGGTAGACTTTACCATGGCTCTGGAGTCTGCCCTTTGACCATCGACTCACTAGGAGCTGAGCTATCATCAGGATCAAGACTGGTCTGTTGGCACTGTGATTCCTAGTATGGCACCTATTTTTTCCAGGGCGCCGTCTGCTGCAGTTCCGGTTGTCTTGGTGGGACAGAGTCCTCTAGTGGCTCCTTCCCTGGCAATGGGTTCATCGAAGCAGGGTGTCACCCTGGTCCCGAGGTTGTCCTCCTCATTTCCAGAATCCCATCCCTGTTTGGGTGGACCTGCTTTCCAGGTGATGGAGAGGACACTTGCCTCTGCAGGCTCTCAGCTGATTCCTTCGGTGCCAGAGACCCATATACATCTTTCCTTTGAGCCACAGCTGACACAGCCCATTACTCAGGGACACCAGGCATGGGAACCTCAAGGCACTCTTGCACAAGGTGCCCACTCTTCAGAGTCCTCCTCAGATGTCCCTGCTGAGGAGGTACCTCACAACAGATCATGCAAGAGGAAGCACGTGGATTCCCCCGAGGAATCCCTCACTGAAGGTACGTGACAAAGTTGGATCACAGCTTGCCACCTTGGAGTGTATTTCTAACTCGTCCATATGGTTGATTTCTCACTCTACTGAAAGGGCAGCTAGAGCAGCAGGTGCAGGCGTTGTCATGAGACACCATGCCTAGATGCACCTGTGTGATTTTGCAGATCCCTTTAAGTCTTCCTTTCTCAACGCTCCTGTAGAGGCCTCTTCTCTTTTTGGCCCAAAGGTGAAAGACGGTTTAGCCAGGTGTGAAAAGGATGGTAAGACCTTGTCTGCCCGTGAGCATATGATGTTCTTTGTGTTTCACTGTTGCAGTCATCACATTTGGGTTATCTGCTTGCAGTAGCCCTCAGTTGGCCTGACTATCAAAGTCTTGGGTCCTGCGTCTGTTGCTGTCTCATCTTCCATAATGTCAGGTAGTCAGGGGTATGAAGCATGCAGCCTACACCATTATTACATCAGTCTTTCTTGCCGTGCGGTGCCCGAAGCAGAAGCAGTTCACAAGTGCAGGTCGGCTGACTCCTGAAATTTTTATTTTCGAGTTTCAGTACTGAAGTCTTCAACTAAAGCTAAGTACCCCGCTGGGGAAACTTTTTCTTGCTCTAAACTGATGTCAGTAAAAGTCAATAATTGTATTTCTTGTGGAAAGCAAATACCTCAAAAAGATTTTCATTCATACTGTATTACTTGCCTAGGCCCTGACCACGACTTACCTCGCTGTCAGTTTTGTGCCTTATTTAAACCATGAACTATTCATCGTCTGTATATTTACACTTCTAAATTTTTTGGTACTTGGTTCAATTATTCAGATATGGCTTCGGTAAGCTACCCAACTACCGACATTCTGAAAAAAAACGCAAAGATAAAGAAGAGACAGGCCGCCTAGGTCCAAAGCTGCCAACGATGCTTCTCCTAAGCTTGTCGCCAGTTCGCCGGTACTCAGATGCTTTCGCAGCCCCTGATACCCACTACTTCAGATTTGCAGAGACCCATTCAGAGTCCGGTATGCCACGAAATGCTTCAACTGTGGAAGTCTCTACCTTGGATGGGTCCGGAGCCCCTGTGCAGGCACCGGCTTCTGAGGGTGTATTCAGGCCTACTGACTTGCATATTAAACCAACGCCATCTTCTTCAAGGCCTAAAACTCGATCCATTCCTAGAAAACCGACGCACAGACCGCAAGGTCAGGCCTCTATGCCTAAAAAAAAAAAACAAATGATAAGAATGGCTGAAGACATTATTACTTTAATCAGGGGAAGCCAACCTTCCCCCTCTGAGACCTAGGACTGAATTTGGTTTTGATTCTTCTGATCAGGATTCTGAAATTTCTGTTTCTTCTGATGACTAGGATTTACCCTTATCTACCTATGAAGATTCAGATGCAAAGGACTCTATTCCCTCTGCTTCCCCTCCAGAGGATTTCACTTTTGGTGAAACCTTACATACTCTTAGGGAGCATTCTCGCTGGGAAAGCCAGGATTACTCTGATTCTAAAAAGAGGCTTAGGGATTTCTTACTCCTGCCCCAACACAGGCCTTTAGCTACCCCCCTGTACTGGACATTGTTGATGATGCCTTTACAGAGTCTAGCTTGGCTCCTGACTCCTTACCTCCTGCTCCCAGAAACCCAGATTGATATTACAGAGTTTCTGACTCTCACAAGTTCCTTTTTAAAAATCCTACTGCGGATCCTGAGACCATTTCACAGGGACCTAAGGACATAAAGGCTACTATTGCCAAAAATCTTACTCCCTCTGATAGAGATTCCAGGGCGCTGGATAGATGGGGGTAAGAAGGTATACACTTCTGAAACTTTGGCCATTACGGCTTTAAATTGCTAGTTTCATATGTTTAAAGTATCAGCAGCGTATTTTTAGATTGCTTAAACAGAAAATGATGTTGATTCCTGACTGTGCTGCAAATAATGATTTACAGGATTTAATGCATTCGGCTGAACAAGTTGGAAAACATACTTTGCAGTGTGATTTTGATTCACTAGAGGCATCTTGCAGGGCTGCTGTTACTGGGTCTGTACATAGAAGGCATGCTTGGCTTAAGGAGCAATCTTTGCCAGATCATGTTAAAGCTAAATTGTTAGATGCTCCCTTAAACCAGGACCGCCTGTTTGGCAGCATAGCAGAAGTAGTACTTAAACATATGGAGGAAAAAGCTAAATCTATGCAAACTGTTAAAGATTTCCTGCAAGTGCAGCCCCCAAGATTTAGTAGGCATTGGTCCTCTAAGAATTGGTCCTTTCCTGCCTCTCCCAAGCCTTCTCAGTCCAAACTCAGAACCAGCAGAACACTCAGGCTTCAGTCCCAAGGTTTGCACAGGACTAAGCAGTGGGGTGCCCCCACTTCCAAAGCAGGGAGTAGTAAGACCTCCCCCCTTATGGTAAACTGTCTCAATGACTTAACTTTAAAACTTCCAAGCCCTTCTCAACTGATTGCTCCTTTAGGGGGAAAGATTGCTCTGCAGGCAAAAAACTGGGAACTCATTACCCAGGACAAATGGAATGTTCTTCATGTTTCACTGTTGCAGTCATTACATTTTGGTAATCTGCTGGCAGGTTGCCCTCAGTCGGCCTGATTAACAAAGTCTTGGGTCCTGCGTCGGTTGCTGTCCCTTCTTCCATGTCGTCAGGTCATCAGCGGTATAAAACATGCAGCCAACACCATTACATCGGTCTTTCTTGCTGCGCGGTGCCCAAAGCAGAAGCAGTTCGCAAGTGCCGGTCGGCCAACTCCTGAAATTTTCATTTTCGAGTTTCAGAACCGAAGTCTTCAACTAAATGCTAAGTACCCTGTTGGGGAAACTTTTTCTTGCTCCTTACTGATGTCAGTAAAAGTTAATAATTGTATTACTTGTGGGAAGCAAATACCTCATAAGGATTTTCATTTGTACTCTATTCCTTGCCTAGGCCCTGACCACAACGTACCTTGCTGTCAGTTTTGTGCTAAATTTAATCAACGCACTATTAAACGTCAGTATATTTTTGCTTCTAAATATTTTGGCTCACATTTTAATTACCCAGAAATGTCAGTTGACAGTCCGACTACTGGAATACCTAAAAAAACGCAAAGAAAAAGACAGAGACAGGCCGTCAAGGTCAAAAACTGACGACGCTTCTCCTAAGCCAGTCGCCAGTTCGCTGGTACTCAGTGAGGCACTTTCGCAGCCCCTGATACCCGCTACTTATGATTTGCAGACCTCTACTGAGACTCATTCGGAGTCCGGTATGCCGTGAGATACTTCAGTTATGGAACCCGTGGATGTCTCTACCTTAGATGGGTCCGGAGCCGCTGTGCAGGCACCGGCTTCTGAGGGTGTTTTCAGGCCTACAGATTTGTATATTAGACTGATGCCATCTTCAAAACTAAGGCCAAAATCTAAATCTATGTCTAAAAATCCGATGCCTGGGCCATGTGTGCAGGCCCCTATGCCTAAAAACTAAATGATCAAAATGGATGAAGATTGAATTACTCTGATCAGGAGTAGCCAACCCGCCCCCCCCCCCTTCTAAGAGGCCTAGGCAAGACATTGATTATGAATCTTCTGAACAGGATTCTATTCCTTCTGACTCTTCTAATGAACAGGATTTGTCTATACCTACTTATGGGGATTCAGATGCAGAAGATTCCATTCCTTCTGCTTCTTCCCCCGAGGATTTTCCTTTTGGGGAAACTTTGCATACCTTAAGGGAACATTTCCACTGGGAAAGTAAGGACTTCTCTGAATCTAAAAAGAGACGTAGGGATTTTCTTCTTCTTCCTCAGCATAGGCCTTTGGCTATACCTCCTGTTCTAGACATTGTTGATGTTTTCTCAGAATCTAGTATGGCTCCTGATTCTCTGCCTCCAGCTCCTTGTAAACCAAACAGAAACTACAGGGTTCCTGACTCCCACAAATTCCTTTTCAAAAATCCTACTGCAGATCCTGAAACGATTTCTCAGGGTCCCAAGGGCATTAAGGCCTCTACTGCTAAAAATCCTACCCCTTCTGATAGAGATTCCAAGGTGTTGGATAGATGGGGTAAGAAGGTTTGCACTTCTGCAACCTTGGTAATCAGGGCTTTAAACTGTCAGTTTCATATGCTTAAATATCAACAGCATATCATGGGACTGCTTAAACAGAAAATTGTTAATTTCTGACTGTGTGGAAAATAAAGATTTACAGGAGTTGTTGCATTCAGCTGAACAAGTTGGAAAACATACTTTGCAATGTGGTTTTGATTCTTTGGAGGCCTCTTGCAGAGCTACTGCAACTGGGTCTGTGCTAAGAAGGCATGCTTGGCTCAAAGACCAAATTCTGCCTGATCATGTTAAAGCAAAATTGTTGGATGCTGCTTTACAACAGGACCGTCTCCTTGGTAATAAGGCTGAAGAAGTTTATAAAAAGATGGAAGATAAAGCTATATCTATGCAAACTGTGAAATATTTCTTACAAGTGCAACCTCCAAGATTTAGTAGGCACTGGCCTACTAAGGACTGGTCCTTTCCAGTTCCTTCAAGAGCCTCTCAAGTCAAACCCAGACAGTCCAAAGGCTCCAGGTTTCAGTCACAAGGGACTTTTAGAACAAAACAATGGGGTGCCTCCACCTCCAAATCTGGAAACAAGGCGCTTCCCTATGGTAAACAGTCTCAGTGACTTCCTTTTACAATTACCAAGCACTTACCTTTTAGCCGCCCCTTTGGGGGGAAAACTGGCACTTCATGCAAGAAATTGGCAACTTATAACCCAGGACAAATGGGTCTTAAATATAGTATCCCAGGGATATCAATTTCATTTCCACATGTTGCCAATCCCAAACAGATGGCCAGACCTGCCCCAAATCAGTGGGCAGAGGCCCAGAAACAAGTACAGTCCCTCATGAACATGGAAGCTATTCAGCCAGTACTAGAAGAGGAAAAGGGACAAGGTTTCTATTCAAGATCTTTCCTGGTACCCAGAAAAGATAAATCATGGCGTCCAATTCTGGACTTATCTACTCTAAACACATTTCTGGGCATTCCAAAATTCATTCAAGATGCTGACTCTTCAACAAATACTTCCTATGCTAGGCAAAGATGCCTGGTTGGTAACTCTAGACTTAAAAGAGGCTTACCTGCATATCCCATCAGGGAATCTTGCAGAACATACCTCCGCTTCAAAGCAGGCTACTTGCGTTACCAGTTCTCTGCACTGCCCTTTTGCTTATCTACTGTGCCCAGGGTCTTCACAAAGTGCCTGGCTCCAGTAATTGCTTTTTGCAGGCAAAGAAATATTCAAATATATCCATATCTGGACGATTGTCTAATTCAGGCAGAAAACAGGGACATTCTTCTAAAACATCTGGCATTTGTAAAAAGGATTCTAACTTGTCTAGGGTACACCATAAATGAAAATGAATCACAACTTGTACCCTCTCAAAAAATTACATTTCTGTGTGCAAGCTTGAGTACAACTGCCCAGATGACTTACCTTAAACCAGAAAAGCAAATGCTTGTGGTAACTTACTTCAAACAGGTGGCCACAAAAACCCAGCTATCTGCAAGACAAATTCTCCAAGCCTTTGGGTTCATGGCCTCCTGCATTCTTCTAATTCCATATGCAAGACTGCATATGAGGAAACTTCAGTGGTACTTAAAAAGCTTATGGAGTCAACATTGTCACAGCCTGGAAACAATGATTCCTATCATACCTTGCCTGCAACTAGAGTTCCTATGGTGGGCAGAGGCCTGCCACCAGAACAAGGGACTGCCATTCATTCCACCCCCTGCCGCCCAAACCCTAACTACAAATGCATCAGACTATGCTTGGGGGGGCTCATCTGGCAGGGAAGTGCATTCAGGGCAAATGGAGCTCAAATCAAATGCACCTTCATATCAATCAAAAAGAGTTACTAGCTGTACAGAATGCACTTGACAGCCTTCAAGAACTACCTTCATCCAGGACAATTAATGATAAAGACAGACAACACCACAGTTATGTGGTACATAAACAAGCAGGGGGGTACACACTCCTACCCCCTTTGCAGACTAGCCATGGCATTGTGGAACATGGCCTTGACCTGTCAAATACAACTACAAGCTCAATTCCTGCCTGGAAAACTGAATACTCTGGTGTCAGAGCCATGGCCTCAAGTTCAATGCCAAAAAGTGCAGCGTCATCCCCTTTGGTAAAAACACTGTACCCATGAACTACCACATAGGCAGCAATCTACTTAACACCAAATGCATGATAAGAGACCTTGGGACCCAGGTGGACAGTAGTCTCCTTTGATAGTCACATTGCCACAGTAGTCATGAAGTCCTTCTGCATGGCACACCTCATCATAAAAGGGTTCTCATCCAGGAAAAGAGGTCATTGTTCCCCTCTACTCGTCACTCATTAGACCTATTGTAGTGTACGCCCCTTTTGGAATGTACCTCACAAGATATCTGCAGCAGCTGGAAAGGCCACAGAAGTACCTCACAGAGGATTACTGGCCTTTAACAAATGCCCTACACTGACCGCCTCAAAAATCTCCAGCTTCACTCAGTAGCATATCGCCTACTCCGAGGTGATCTCGGCCTAACATATAAAGCTATGTCAAACCCAGAGCTGTTGGACATACTACACCTAAAGAAATCCCAATCCCTCCAAGCTACACACTCTAGGGACCTAAACCTTGTCACTACAATAAACAGGACACGCTGGATGGATAGATTCCTGCCCCAGAGTCTTTACTTACTCTGGAACAAGCTACCCATCTATGTCAAGCAAAGCTCTTCATTAGCACTCTTCAAGAAAAATCTTGAGTGGATGGGAAATAGGAAATACACCCCGGGGATCACTTATGTGTCTCTGCTGGACAGTGGCACAGGAAAATAACTTTCTTGGGTGGCGTAAGCTATTGTACCTTGCTGGCTAGGTTTATGTAGGCCCTTGGGCCGATAGCCTAGTACCTACCTATGGACGAACTAAGCAGAAATCTCATGGACCCACACGAATGGAAACTGGAACCATGGATATTTAACTTGTTGACACGCAAATGGGGGAGTCCAGACATAGATCTTTTTGCCTCACCCCAGAACTATCAGTTGGGCAAATTCTGCACAAGAATTCATCACAAAAAAGCCTGGAAAGTGGATGGCCTATCATTCAGCTGGAAAAACCTATCAGTCTATGCTTTTCCCCCTCTGCCTCTGCTCTCCAGAGTTCTTCTAAAAGTCAAACAGGACAGGCCAAAAATGATTTTGATTGCTCCAGACTGGCCTTGCCAACACTGGTACCCCTTCTGTGCAATGTGTCACACCTTCCACCATGCACCTGCCTCAGACACCTTACTTACTGTCTCAGCAGAACAACCAAATTCTGCACACCCAGCTCCAAACTTTGAATCTTGCAGCGTGGTTAATCACCTAAATTCACACTTAGCATCCCTCAGCAAACCTGTGATGGATGTCATTTTAGAGGCAAGAAGGCCTAGTACCAGAAAATCTTATGCTGACAAATGAAAATATTCTGTGCCTGCAATCAATCACAAGGGATAAGCACAGCAGAGCCCAGTATTCCTCAGATTTTACAATACTTAACGAGATGCTTCACAAGGGCCTGTCTTTTTCTTCCATAAAAATTCATGCCTCAGCCATTTCATCTCAGCGTTGTCGCCTCACAGTTAAACGTTACCTGTTCGATTCTCAGAGCGTCTTCTGTGTAGCGACATGCGTGAATGGGCGTTCCTTCGTTGAAGGTTGTGCGTTAGGCCTGGCAAGCCAGTACATAAAAATCTACTGCCAATCATTAGCGGACCGGAGTTCCGCTGTGGCGATTCTAACGGGAAAAGCCGAAAGACACAAACAAACAACACAGAACCTCCCCTCTTCTCTCATCCTCTACTAAAGCAGTATCTCAGAGGGGCCAAAAACTTAAGACCACCCAGAAGAGCTCCAACCTCTGCCTGGGACCTCAATTTTGTATTGGAAAAACTCAACTCTCCCTCCTTTCGAGCCGGCTGCTACTGCAGACTTAAAATTTCTTTCCTGGAAAACAGCTTTCCTTTTAGCAGTCACTTCAGCTAGAAGGATTTCTGAATTATAGGCTCTTATGGCAGTGGAGCCTTTCATTATTTTTCATGCGGACAGGGTGTCTCTCAGGACCAATCCATCCTTCATGCCTAAGGTGGTATCCAGTGTGGCTCTTAATCAGACCATTCATTTGCCAACTTTCTTTCCCAATCCACAGAACAAGGGGGAGCGGATTCTGCATTCATTGGATGTATACAGACAACTTAGATTTTACTTAAACAGGACAAAATCTCTAAGAAAATCTGAACAACTACTGGTGGCATTTGCTGCAGGGGCGGAGGGAAAGGCTATTTCAAAGCAGACTGTTTCCACATGGATAAGTCATTGTATTCGTTTTTGCTATATGCACCATGATAAAACTATCCCCCAGGGGATCAGATCTCATTCCACCAGGGCTGCATCTACCTCTACAGCCGTTCTCAGAGGTGTTCCTACCACAGACATTCTAGAAGCTGATACCTGGAGCTCAGTTCATACGTTCACCAAACATTACCATTTACCTTTCTTCTCTAAATCCAGAGCTGGCTTTGCTGTATAAAATCTATCCGCCCAACCCTAACTTTGGGAATCTACCCAAATGTAATGACTGCAACAGTGAAACACAACGAACATAGTACAGTTGTGTACACTTACCATAAATATAGATGTTCGAGTGTATTCACTGTTGCAGTCCTGGTTACCCTCCCTCCTACTCCCTGTTTTTCATTTACTACACCTCTACTTTCCTTTACTATGCTTAAAAGCCTTTTTGGTGTATTTGCTTTTGTTTAGAGGTATATATTTTTATGTTTTTAATTACTTAACCATTTGGCTCCCCATTTGGGGGGCACCTGACATCTGGGGCAAGAAAAACTGATGTAATGGCATCGGCTGCATGTTTTATACCCCTGAAGTCATGGAAGAAGGGACAGCAACTGACGCAGGACCCAAGCCTTTGTTAATGCCTAAACCCG